>NC_060952.1:54875094-54925056 GCF_022045245.1 Lucilia cuprina | reverse complement strand
GAATATTTATAATTATTTTATTTTTCAGTGCGTTTTTTGTCTTTTGTTCTTTATTTTCTTTTCACAATTTATTGAGAACAATTAAGAGAGTAGGAATATCAACGCTAATTGTAATGTATGTTTGTTATTATTACTTAATATTTATTGATGATCGATGGTGGTGGTTTTTTGTCACTTTTAAACTCTTTGATTTTTTAGTTTTGTTTTTTATTATTACAATGTAATTTCTTCACTCTTTATGCTTTTGTATTAGACAGTAAGTTTGACGATTTTGGAAATAAATCTGACGTCACAATTTTTTTGGAACTTTTAACACTCTTTTTCCAGAATTTATTAATTTTTTAATAGAAATTTGGCAACAGGCTACTTTTTTCTCTTTCACTGGCAACTTTTTAAGAGCAATAAGGGATATTTTCTTTTTAATTTACATTTTTAAGAGAATAATTATTTTTAGTGGTTGTTTATTGGCAAACAATTAAACTTTGAGAAATTTTTCTTTTCATTTATTTATTGGCCAAATTTTTAATTTATTAAGGGATTTTTTCTTTCTAAACTTATTGGCAAAAAATTTTTAATTTTTTAAGATTTTTCCTTTTGGAATTTATTAGCATTTTTTTTTTTTGGATTTTTTTTTCTCGAATTTATTGGCAAAATTTTAATTTTTCAACATATTTTTTTTTTTACACACACACTTGCACAGATTTTTTACTTTAGAAAGTAATAAATAAAAATTTTGTGTTTTACTTACATTGGCAAATTTGTTTTATTTTGGGATGAAATTCCAAAGGCTTGGGAAGCTTCCTGTAGGGATTAGGCGACCAGTTCACTTTTAGAGAAGGGCGAAGGACCATGAATATATTTATCCTCGGACAGGATTAATATAAAGGACTTTATAATTTCTCAAGGAATGAGAAATTATAAAGTTTAGTTGTAGTTTGTGGGGAAAAAAGAGAAAACACAAGTTTTAAATAAATAAAAGGGATTTTATTTATTAATTGATGCTCACCTTTGGCTGGTTTAAAAAGAAGTGAACGTTTATTAATTTTATAAATGCCTTGAAGGCTCTTTTCACACAACGTTATAACGGATTTTGCTCTTACTCAATCCGAATTACAAAGGATTTATCTCTCTCAATCCAAATTACAAAGGATTTATCTCCCTCAATCCAAATTACAAAGGATTTCGTTTTAACTCAATCCAAATTAAAATAGATTTCTCCATTTTCGACCCAAACTACAAAAGATTTCACAACTTTAGTCCAAATTTTACTCTTTATCAATCCCAATTACAAAGGATTCTTCTTTAATCTCTTTCTAATTACAAAAAATTTCTCTAAAAGTTCATTAAAAACTACAAAGCTTATCATTTTTTTTTCATATAACAAAAGTTAATACGCGATTTGAATTTGATGCCAAAAACTTAATTTCATTTTGTAAAAAATGCGATAGCCAAGATATTTTAAGCCAATCTGAGGCACTTATAGATTTAAAACTGAAAGATTTAGACACTCGCTGGAGTAAAGTAGAAAAGTCGTATGAAGGTTTAATGCTTTCCGATCAAAGTGAAGATGTTAAATCTACAGCTCAAGAACAATACGATTCATGTGTTGACATGTATTATTTAACCGTTTCTAAACTTCTTGATGTGATAAAAACATCAAGAGATAGTATTGCTCGCGCTAGCATAGATTCAGCCCCATTGAACACATCTAATGATCGGTTAAATACAGGTCTTAAATTGCCCCTATGCAATACTCAAATATTTTCAGGAGGTTATGAGGTTATGTTCACGGCAGTCTACATTAACCATCCAAGACTAACTATCGCGGAAAAACTTTATCATCTTAGAAATAAAATGACCGGTTGAGCTGGAGCAATAGTAAAAAGATTCCATTTAACCGACAATAATTGTCCTCTAGCTTGGCAAGCTCTTAAGTTGCGATATGAAAATGTTAGAGTTTTAGTCGACAATCAGATCCGTAACCTTTTCAATATTCCCGTAGCTAGCGTAGAGGATAATGAGTCCCTACAAAGAATTCATAGCTCAGTTACTGACTGTTTAGCTATGCTTGATACAATGAGTATATCAGTGGAAGGCTGGGATCCCATTTTAGTCAATTTAGTCTATTCTAAATTACCCAACGAAACATTGGCTCAATGGGAACAATCATTAAACGCCAGTAGAGAGTTACCAACCTGGTCTCAATTAAGTGATTTTCTACTTAAACGATGTGAAGTCGTAGAAAGAATTTCCACTATCAAAGTGAACAAATCTGCTTTCCTTAATCAAAATGAAACTCATTCACAAGTTTAAATGTACTCATCCGAAGAAAAACTTAATTACAAATACAAAATGTGCGATGAAGATCACAGTTTGAGAACTTGTTCGCAATTTCGTCAGCTTTCAATTCAAGAAAGAGTTGATTTCATTTTCAAGAATAAGTTTTGTAACAATTGTTTGTCACAATCTCACACAAAAAAGAATTGTATAAGCAAAAATTCTTGTTTAAATTGTGGTAAAAAACACCACACATTACTTCACATGCGTTCTTTTAATCCTCTTCGAAATAGCTCAAATCAAACATGTCCAAACATAAACGATCAAAACATAAAATCTGATCCAAAAACGACAAATTCTAGATCCGTTGAGTCAAATAAATCTGAAAGGGGTCCATCAACCTTTAATGCTCACAAAACTTTCCAAGTTAATGCGAATTATGCTATGAGTGATACTAAAGTCTTGCTACGAACTGCAATGGTTCAGATAGGAAGCAGAGGGGAATTATTCTCGATTAGAACTCTCATTGACCCAGGTTCTGAAAGGACCTTTATATCCGAAAAAGTTCGAAATCTTTTAAATATCCCATCTAGAAGATCATACTGCGAAATAATAGGCGGTCAAACTCAAGTTTCAGAAAAGAAATGTGATTTAGTTTTGGTCTCGCACAAATCCAATTTTCGTTTACCCGTAACTGCTATTGTTTTACCAAATATCACGAATAAGATTTCCTCCTTTTTCCTTTGAACTCCCTAACCAAATTAAGCTTTCTGGTATTGACTTAGCTGATCCAAATTTTAATATATTTTCCTCGATCGATTTAATCCTCGGAAATGACAGTGAGCGTTGGGTACTTAGTGGCCCCGTGAAGACTCAGCCAATATACTCGTTTTTAACATGCGTTGGTTCCACTGAAGACTTTACCTTGGATGAAATAGTTCGCAAGAAATTCCATCAACCCGGCGAGCTTCTTCAGAGGATAAAGATTTTGAAAAATTTTATCAACAAACCACAACACACTTACCAAATGGACGATATATGGTCAGATTGCCATTTCGACAGAAGGTCCCGGAATTAAGGTTTCTTGGCCCATCAAGATTTATTGCACTTAGTCAATATGTTCGGATGGAACAGATGTTGGGAAAAGATCCCTCGTTAAGCACTTAATATAACTTAATATAATGGAAGAAACAACTTCTCGTGAGTACTTTTCGGAAAATAAATGTAAATGCTTTTATCTCCCTCATCATGCAGTCGTAAGACCAGAAAGTAAATCTACGAAGGTTAGGGTTGTTTTCAATTTGGTATGAATTGTGCACTATTTTTAGCCATTAGGACATTAATCCATTTAGCGTCTGATTCCGAAGATAAGTTTCCCAAAGCAGCTGATATATAACGTAGAGAAACTTATGTAAACGATATTCCAACTGGTGGTCATTCTCTCGAAGAGGTTGTAAAATCCCAGAAAGAGCTGGTGCAAACTCTAGAATCAGCTGGTTTCTTATTAAAGAAATTAACTTCCAATAACTCTCGTTTGTTAGCTTCTTTTCCCAAACAAGATCTTTATGATTCTGATTTTCTCCAATTTCATGATTCCAGTGCTACAAAAACTCTCGGAATTCGCTGGAACGCATTGACTTATTCATTCACATATACTTTTGAATCTATTCCTCAAGAAACAAAAATAATCAAACGCAAAATCGTATCTTCAGTAGCCAAATTGTTCGATCCAGCTGGCTGGATATCACCCGTAGTCATTAAAGGCAAAATTCTTATTCAATTCTTATCAAAGGATATGCATGCGTATTTGTATGTTTTGCTTCCAAAGCGGTCCATTTAGAGCCTGTTCCAGCCTTTCTGCAGCTGCGTTCCAAGCAATATTCGCTCGTGGTCTTCCACATAAACTAGTCTCTGACAATGGAAAAAATTTTGTTGGTTCGAATCGAGCTTTACGCAAGGAATTTATTCACTCCCCCCAGACTCCCCGCATGGGAGGACTTTGGGAAGCGGTGGTCAAAAGCTTTAAATTCCATTTAAAGCGGGTGGCAGGAGCCCATCGGTTCACATTTGAAGAGTTCACCACGGTATTAGCTCGTATTGAAGGTGTATTGCATTCTAGGCCCATATCCGCTCTTTCTGAAGACCCAGCTGATCTTACCGCGTTGACCCCAGGACACTTTCTTCGTGGCGGTCCAATTATGGCTTTACCAGATCCAAACTATCAGAATCTTTCCCTAATAAATCGATGGTAAAACTAAAAGCAATTAACCAAAAACTTTCAATCGAATGGAAATAAGAATTTTTAAAGTCACTCCATAAGAGATATAAATGGAAGTTTTCCACACCTAATTTAAAAATAGGAGATTTTGTAGTGGTAATTGATGATCTTCTACCACCATGTGAATGGCGTTTAGGCAGAATAGAAAAAATACACAGCGGTTGAAATAATTATGTTCTGGTAGTTGATGTTCGTACAGAAGGCGGCATCATCACTCGTCCCATCATTGAATTATGCTATCTACCATATAATAACTTTCAAACTAGCGACTAATTACTTACTAACATTGTTTATCCCACATTCCTATATCCTATCAAACTCGCTTTTTCCCATTTCCATTCGTACAAAAGGCGGCATCATCACTCGTCCCATCACTAAATTATGCTATCTGCCATATAATAACGTTCAACTTAGCGACCAATTACTTACCAACATTGTTTATCCCACATTCCTATATCCTATCAAAATCGCTTTTTCCCATTTCCATTCCTATTACTTTTTAATTCTGCATTACTCACACGTTCTCTATTTACAGCGTTCGTAATCCTGCACCCAGGGACCCAACTGTGCACCAATGTCAGCTTTGCGACCGGTACCATTCGCTTCGATTCTGCAGGCGATTTCTGGCAATGGCGTCCACTGAACGCTATGTGGTGGCTAGGCGGTACGAATATTGTCTGAACTGCTTAGCTCGGACACACAATGCGTACAGCTGTGATAGCCTAGATACGTGCATGTACTGTGGCAGACTACACCACACCCTTCTTTATCCCAGCCGACATCCACGGGTAATTCCACCAGAAAGCAGCGTCCAGGATAGACTGGGTGAACGACAGCTGTTCCGTCCTAGCCACCGAGACTAACGCCATCGCTCGAACCCTCATCGCCGTCGCCTCACGAACTCTCCAAACCATCGCACCATCACAAACCGTCGCAACACCACCAGCTCCCATCGTCATCGTACCGCCAACACCAATCATCAATATCATCGTCGTCACACCACCAACTTCCACCGTCGCCGAACCAACACTTCCAGCACCAGAATTAGTCGCCAACATCCAAGGCGTATAAACAGCACCATCATATCTCAGCCAAACAACGATCCACCCGCTATGCCCAACCGTGTCATCTCTGAAGCAATTCGTTCACTGGCCGCCGTCCTATGCGCTACTTCAAACAATTAGGTTGCACATGTGCAACGAGGGTCGCCATGTCCAAATTAGCATTAAGAATTGAATTGTATTAAATTTATTTTAGTTTGAATTTTTATTATTATTTCATTATATTATCTGAATTTGTATGAAATGAATTATTAGTTTGTAAGCTTTTCCCTTTTTGTTCTATTTAAATTTAAATACTTTTGTAAACCCTAGTTTATGTACATAGTTAACTTATTTACAAAACTAAACTGTATTAAGTTTATTTAGTATGTAGTAAACTTAACGAAACATAAGTATCCGTTAAAAAGTTGTGTGAAAAGAGCCTTCAAGGCATTTATAAAATTAATAAACGTTCACTTCTTTTTAAATCAGCCAAAGGTGAACATCAATTAATAAATAAAATCCCTTTTATTTATTTAAAACTAATTCCCTTGTGTTTTCTCTTTTTTTCCCCACACGCTAAAACTAAACTTTATAATTTCTCATTCCTTGAGAAATTATATGGAAACAAACAATTTATTTTCACATTTTAGCACAATTACGAGTTTATGTCATCTTTTGCAAGATTATATTGTGGGTTTTCATAACAACTTTGGGAACCACTGATTTTTTCTTGTGTAAATGTAAAGGTTGAGAAACACTGTTTTACTTATGGTTTCATTATTTTGTTTTGATCTTTTGTTCTGTATTATTGGAACGGAGCATAATTTTGTTATTAAAGTGAGAGTTATGAATTTTGAGTAATTGCGTATTTGGATGAACTGATTTATGGTGGTTGTTTTGTTAATATGGTTGTTGTTAGTTTATGATGATTTTTTATAGATGCATGTTGAGTAAGTATAATGATGTTGTTGATAGTAGAGAATCAAAGCTAGTGCGCAGTCGCCGGCAGAAGATCTGTCTAGTGAGTCATTAAAGGAATCCCCAGGAAGAGGATTCCCTCACCAGGCCTGGGGATTGTGTTTCGTGTGGGATAAATTGTTTTAACAGATTTTATTACAGCAAACTTAATAACTTAATCTTCTACCACGGAACGTTTAACTGCAATTGGTTTCACATTAAAAACGACGTCACAGCTTGTAATAACCTTTCCGGAGTCTTGATCGTACAATCGAAAATTTCTTGCTGTTGATTCGAATCCAACTAAAAACACCTTTTTCGCTTTTTCATCCCATTTCTTTCTTCCAGCTTGTTTCGGTTGATAAACCATACACTCAGTACCAAAAACATTTACATCACTCATATGGGGTTTTCAATTTGGTTGTTGACCATGTTGATCTATTTAATATGTAGACAGCCGTCTTTACTGCTTCTGGCCATAGAAATTTCGCTAAACCACTAGCTAACAACATCGTTCGTGCAGACTCTTGTATGGTTCTATTATCTCGTTCAGTTAGTCCGTTTTGTTCAGGGGTGTAAGGTGTTATTTTTTCTAATGAAATTCCATTGTTCGATAAAAGAAGTAAAACATCTCTATTTATGAACTCCTTGCCGTTGTCACATCTCATATATTTCACTCGCTCACCAGTCATGTTGCGCACCATAGAAATAAAACACTTAAGTTTTAAAAGCACTTCAGATTTATTTGACAGAAAATAAACATACCTGAAACATGTGCTTTCATCCTTAAGCATGAAATAACGAACGCCTCCAATGCACGCATCACTTATGGGACCGCATAAATCCATGTGAATGTATTCGCATTTGGCAGCACTGCGTTTTGTCACCAGCTTATGAAACGAACGATGCATTTTTCGTCTTTGGCAGTCTTCACAGAAGAAATTGTTTTATCAGATACATTGATTCCATCAGCAATATTTTTGTCATATTTTTTTATTGTTGTTGTATTAATATGGCCAAGTCTGCAGTGCCATTGCCATTTTCGACAAAATTGCAGTTTGATGGATTTGTGTTTCAAAAAGCATTCGAAACTGATTCATAGAATCTTTAACGCCAGTTGCTAATATATTTTGCTCTTTATCCATTAAAACACAAGAGTTCGCTTCTATTAACATAGAAAAGCCTTTTGATGTAGCTGACACTGTTGAAAAAAAGATTATGTGTCAGCTGTGGGACGTATTGTACGTTTGTGAGAGTTCTTGGATAGTATCTGTTTTTTACTAACACTTTAATGTGGATTGTACCAAAACCATGTGAGTATACGCAATTTCTCATTATTTGCAATGTAAACAAAACGATCATCGTTTATCATATGCAAATCCGAAAACCACTCTTGGCGTGACGTCATTTGTCTTTTCTTTGCTCGACATTATCTTTCCGTTTGGCCGACTTTGTGACAAAAGTTGCATTTTGTCATTTTCTTTCTTTCTGCTATGGATTTTTTATATTTCTCTCTTTCTTTTCTTTTGGCCTTCTTCCAATTGCAACTTTGCCATTAAAATTTCAAGTGTTCTGCCGCTCTTTAATATTATACCAAACTGTTTTAAAGTTCTGATATTTTGGCGTCAGACTACTAATAATTTGCATCATTTTAATATTGTCTGAAAGTTTTTAACCTTGTGCTTCGATTTCAGTCGCAAGTGAAGACACTTTTGAAACGTATGCTGCTACGGATTCGTCCTCTTGCATTTTTAACGAAAAATACTCTTCGTATAGACACATGGATACCGTGGATATTTTTCAATTTTGAGTATACCTCATGGGACGTTCTACACTACAATATAAGATTTGTTTTCCCATGTTTAAATCAAATTTTAAATTAATTCTTATTTAACAAGGCTCTCACTGGGCCCATAACCTGATGAAACACAAGTGACAACAATTTGTCAAAAGCTAAACACATTGTGTGAACTATAGAAAATAGTACATAGGTATATGGGTAATGAATTTTAATAAAAAGTAAATAGCTGAATTACATTCGCCAACACGAATATGACACGTCATCAGTGATCTTAATATGACACTTGCTTTGACATTACAATATTTACGATAAGAGATAAATCTCCAATAAATTGGTTATTAGTGATGTCAATTAACAATGCTTTTTCAACACTTTTTAATGACAAAAACAGTAATTTTGCTCTTCTTTCATCATTTCTCCCTTTTTTACCTGTTTTGACCAAAAATTCACAACGGAACTTTTCTAATAAAAATTTCTTACACTTTATAAAGCTAAATCGAAAATAATTTCGCATTAGAATATACAAAAATCAGTTTTCAAGAACAAAAGTATCGATTTTCCCAGTTTTTCGCCCTTTTCCCAATTTTTGATACCAGTTTTGTTCCAATTTTTACCGTTTTTCGTCGTTTTCACCCAGTTTTTACCACTTCTAGTCCAATTTTCGGACTAGAAGTGGTAAATCCATCATCCGTTTAGGCGTGATTGACGCACAAACAAACAAACTTACAAATAAATTTATAATATTGTAATTTAGTAAAAAGTAATGTGTGATTAAGTGATCGGAAGAACCTTGATTTTCAGAAGCACCTATGCTATGAACCGACCGTGAAAAAATTTTAAAATAGAATTTTTGTATACAAAACTAATAATTTTGCCAAAGTTTGTATCAATAGTTTTATTTGGTAAAAAATAATGTGCGTTTAAGAGATTTCTGTAAGAACCCCTTGTATGGGAGCTATGATCAATTATGGTCCGATCGTAAAAAAATCATCAGTAACATTAATTTATATAAAGAAAAATTTGTGGCTAAATTCTGTATCTATATTATTATTAAATAATGAATATTGTGCATTTAGCTAAGGCCAAATATAAACCGATCACGTAAAAAATGTATAGTGCCATTTCTGTATATAATCAATATTTGGTATTGAGTTATGTGCGTTTAAGTGATTTTTGGGATGAGACCTTGAATGAGAGCTATTACCAACTATGGACCGATCGTAAACAAATTAAAATAACATTACTTATGCCGAACTTTTTATCGATATCACTATTTGGTAATGAGTTACGTGTGTTGTTTTTCTGGAGGGGACCTTGTATGTTAGTTATGACCAATTATTTACCAATCGGAAAAAAATTCACAGCAACATTTCTGTATACAGGAGCAGTACTTGTACAGGAGCAGTACTTGTACCACATTAATTAAATAATGCGTTATTTGCGTTTAAGTGATTTTTCGAAAGGGGACCTTGTATGAAAGCTATTATCAATTATAGACCGATCGGAAAAAATTTCACAGTAACATTTTTGTACATAAGGGCAATACTTGTACAAAATTGTTTGTGGATATCTTAAATAGGTTATGACCAGTTATGGACCGAAGTTTCTTAATGCTTAGCATTGCTGCCAAACATTATTGTTCGGTAACCGAATAATTCCGCATTAGGCAACCTGCTAAGTATGCCATCAATATTTGGAAGGCAACAAGCATCCTTAACAGTAACGGAATTTACTTTCCGACTATCCAGACATAACCTGATTTTCCTTGGCTTTCTAACAAGGGCGATTGGAAAAGAGCAAGCGCTGTCCTGGGACAGCGCTTGATAAATCAAATTTTCCATAGCTTGAGAGACAGGGAAATGTTTTATTGGAGTTGTATTACCAACCTCAATCGCCTTTGGCAAACGAAGGAAATGGGTTAATTACATGTTGTAGTTGAGATTTTTGACATTCAGAAAGGGCTCTTGATATACTATTTTATCGTCACTATTAATATTTGATACACAACTGACAGAAGAAATCAAACCCGTTGGCAAAAGATCAAATACGCACCAAAAATCTACTCTTGTTACTTTTAATGTGTAAAATTTTAATTGTTTCGTAATTCCACGAAAATTAACATCAGTCTGAATATATCCACACAGTTTGTAGTTTTCCATTTGCCGTTTTAACGAAAGAACGAATCCTTTTGAAATCATGATCGGAGTTTAAAAAGTCTAAGACTTTTGAACCAGTAAAGCTAACTGATGCACCACTATCTAGCAATCCTATCCAATCTTTGCCAAGAATGTTCACTGTAGTGTAAGGACGAATTTCATTTGGGTTATCAAATATTGAACACAAATATTGTTTAACACTTTTCAAAAAATTTTAATGCGATTAGAGGCTATCTTTAAAAATTTTAGCTACGATTTAAAATTAATCTGTGCTGATTGTCTTCATCCGGTTGTGTGTACTTTTCAGTACATCCGATTTGGAGTTTTTGGATTATTATAATTAGCACAATTAGATCTACAAATGTGCGGAATACCACATCCGTAGCAAAAAATCCTACGATCCTCTAGACAGTCTTGGTATCTATAACCAACTTTTTGACAATTCCAGCAAATCAATGCAATTGCAGAAACTTCGTTGTCATCTGTCAATCCTACCTCATCTTTGCAAAGTAGAAATATGTCGGCATAAGAGATCAAAATTACCATTTAAGGTTTGTTGCGTTAAGGACTCTATTTATACCCTACACCACTTTAGTGGGAGGGTATATTGGGTTTGTGCTGCTTTTTATAATAGAAAAATATTCGTACTATACCCAAGTATACCAATCGGCTTAGAATCATTTTCTGAGTCGATTAAGCTATGCCCGTCTGGCTGGCCGGCTGGCTACCTGTCCATGTAAACCTTGTGTGAAGATAATTAGATGAAATTTGGCACACACGCTTCTTTTGGCCCAAGGACGAAGCCTATTGAAAATGGTTAAAATCGGTCCATTATTTCGACTAGGCCCAATACAACCGTACCCCCCAAATAGGCCTTTTGACTTATAATTAATTTAAATGATCTATTATGTGAACAAAAGTCGACAAAACTTAGTTTTATAGAACTTTAAATGATCGGGCTTCATTTGATCCTATCCCCCATACAAACTCCCCTTCAGAAAATGACTTAAAGGTCAAAATTCACTTACAAACACTAATAACACTTTTAAATTCTACATAAATAATATTGAAGAAGACTTAACTCCCCCTACCAACATTTTTAAGGATAGGGCCATATTTTGCCCTACTCCCCTTTGAGCCCTCTTGTAAAAAATTCTTTTTTTGGCAAAATAAAAGTAAAAATACTCCGAAATAAAGTTAAAAAAACAAACCAAATGCTTTATATTTTTAAATAATCCCCATTTTTAACATACATACTGAAAGGTGTAGTGTATCATATGGTCGGAGCAGATGGACAACCAATCGGATTTAATTTAGCATAACAATTTGCTTCACCTTAATGTGTTTTTGAGAACAGGATTTATGAAAATTATGACCACAAGTGGATTTGCAATTCTGATTTCCGAAGATATGATGAGCTAGAAATAGCGTTAGCACAAATACCACAAATTGGCACATTGTTACCTAAAGCAACTAAAACTATTGTGCTTTTTTGCATTGACATGCTGATAAACCCGTTAAATTGCAAATTCGAAAGAAATAAAGATATTGAGAAAAAAATTATATAATTAAGTTCATACAAAACAAGTAAGAAATTAATGTCTGGCGAGGCCGACCATATAATACCTTACACCTGTATACGAATAAAATGTATTAAGTTCTCATAATAAAACATTTAAGTTGAATTGCAACTTGCCTCAGATATACAAAAGGCATTTATTGTTTAATAAAACTGTGAATATTTGTGTAAAATTTTGATGGAGGCTTTTTATAGGGGTTAGGGTCAACAAGACTAGTATAGAACTTGGTTTTGCAGCATTTTGTCTAGATATTAAACGTAATTATATTAAACGTAATTATGAACTTAAAAGCCCTATTTGGCGGCTTCAGTTGTATGGACCTAGGTGAAATAATGGACCGATGTTAACTATTTTCAATAGGCTTCGTCTACAGTACCATAAAATATCATGTGCCAAATTTCATTACATTATCTCCAAAATTGCGACCTGTAGTTTGATTACAATATTTACAAGCCTTATTCGGTGGAACAGCTGTATGAGGGCGAGGTGAAATAATAGACCGATCTTAACCATTTTCAATAGAGTTGGGGCAATAAAATATCATGTGCCAAATTTCATTGAATTATCATCAAAATTGCCAGACGGACGGACATAGCTAAATCGACTCAGAAAATGATTCTGGTGGGTAAAGGACCAATATTATTGTGCCTCACAAACATCAGCACAAATCCAATATACCCTCCCCACTAAAGTGGTGTATGAAAATGATGATTTTTACACTGAATAATATTATGAGTTTGTTAAATTAAATTTCCTGATCCGTGTAATTTAATATTTATAAAAAAATCACTGATAATCCTATAACTAAATTAGATATTAAACCAAAATAATGAATTATAAGATAAAAAATATTCCAGTATTCACATTTAGGGCATAATTAAAAGTAAAATCAACGAAATTTCCCGCTTGTTTAGCAATTTTATACTATTGTTTGGTATGTTTTCCACAATATTTAATTCCCGATTCGACAATATGATCAAATAATTAATTTCTCAATACAGAAAACATATTGAATATTCAAGTCATAAAATATTTCTGTTAATAACAAAATATTTCTGTTATTAACTGTGTGCTTAGTTAGGCTAAAGCTCAAACTGTTATTAACATACACATATAAATTATTAATATTAAAATTGATCTTAACAAAAATACATTCTGTCATGGCTACAGATATTTTGTGTTTCCTGTAGTTTATTTAGGATCTTAAAACATCAAAGAAAATTGATATTTTTTTACTGTATTCCGTCGAAAGATCTTTCTCAGGCTCCTGCATGGGTTGAACATTCGTTGATATAATTTGGCTATGGGTAATAATTTTTATTATGTTGATGTTGTAACAGGACTGTTGCAACATCAACAGAATTTAAATTATTTAACATTCTTAGTTTTAAATTATTTAACATTCTTTTAATTTTATTGTCTTGTTTTGATCAAATATATATATATATATATAACTTTTTTTTGTATTTTCTTTTTGCACTTTATACCTTGACAGTTGTTATAAATCTTTATTTTGATCTTAAATGGCACATTTTAATATAACTTTGACATTTCCCCATTTTTATACCCTTCACCTTCGTATATATAAGTTTGTCGTTCCGTTTGTAATTTCTCTAATATAATTTTCCGACTCTATAAAGTATATATATTCTGGATCCTTATGGATAGCGGAGTCGATTAAGCCATGTACGTCTGTCTGTATGTTTGTTGAAATCAGTTTTTAGAGGACCCCAGATATCGGCAAGATCTGAATCTTCAATAATTCTGTTAGACATGCTTTCGGGAAGATCGCTATTTAAAATCAGCAAAATCGGTCCATAAATAACGGAGATATGAGCAAAAATCCAATACAACCTCTGAAAATTTCATCTAAAACTGAGATTTTTTATTCATGTTTTTTTTTGGTACTTTTTCGTTCTGCAAAATGTACTTTTTGAATTTCCTATAATATTGAACCTAGAAACATATTAGGTATGTAAAGTCGGAATTAGGTGAGAAGCGAAAAACGTGAACTTATTAGAATTTTTTTTAAGGTACTTTTTGAATTTTCTATAATATTGAATCTAGAAACATGAAATTAAGTAGGTTCAGCCCGAAGTATGTGATTTGAAGGAAGAGTTTTTGATACCGACTTTTGTTTTAATACACCATGGTGAAGGGTATATAAGATTCGGCACAGACGAATATAGAACTCTTACTTGTTTTACATTAATAATAGGAAGAAACCGTAATTAAATAATTCATAATAAAATTAAACTAAAATTTTCAACTTAAATTAATCAAAATTTGAAACAGAAGTGGAACACTGGTTAATTAGTAATATAATAGTTTAAACTCAAAAATTTATAATTTTTTCATTTACTTTTGGTGCCAATTTTATTTCATGGATTCTATGGGAAGAGCTTTACACACTTTTAGTTTTCTTTTACTTTTGTTAAAACAAATTTTCAATTAACACGAATTTTTCGTTTCCTTTTTTAACAAAACTAATAGGCAACTACTATTTTGGGCATATTAATTTTCCGTACACTCGCACTTCAAACACTAATTTATAGTGGATTTTAATTAAATTTTCATGTTGAAAGTAGAGAGATTTAGCTGGAATTTCAGTTAAGATGAAACTGGGTAAATCGGTCTATCGATGTCAAAGTGATTTTTACGGTTGAGATATTCCCACATCAAAGCCAGGCTTTACATAAAGGAATATATATTTATTTATGGTTATGTTTGGCAATATTTGGCGTATGTACGCAAATGACTCAGTATTTACCTGCAATTCTACAAATTATTTGCCTATCACAACACAGGAAATTCAAATGTTGGAAGGACTTAAAAATTGTAGCTCCAAAAAGGGAAAAATTTGGATGTATAGCATCGGCTATTTATAAATCTTCCTCAAGGACTCATCCAATTACCAGTTTTATAAGACTGTGTAAACTCATCTCTGCGGAAAATCTCCAGGGTCGGTCCACATTTTCATATACCTCCCATACAAAAGTACATATTCCTGAAAATTGTTTTTTTTGTTAATAACTTCCGTCGCAAACAAAATATCACAGAATAAAATTTTATATCACTATAATTCATTCAGAGCAAAAATTTTCCGGATAGGTCCATAATTGGACATAGCTCCCATACAAGGTCCCCTTCCGAAAATCACTTAAACGCACATTATTCATTACTTAATTAAGATATCGATATAAACCTTGGTACAGGTATTGCTCTCACATAAAGAAATATTGCTATGAAATTTGTTTTCGATCGGTCCACAATTGGTCATAGCTCCCATACAAGGTCCCCTCCCCAAAATCACTAAACGCACACAACTCATTACTTAATTAAGATATCGATATAAATTTGGTATAAGTATTACTCATATGAATATAAAAATTACTGTGAAAGGTTTTTTCCGATGGTCCATAATTGGTCATATCTCCCATACAAGGTACCCTCCCGGAAATCACTTAAACGCACATAATTCATTACTAAATTAAGATAACGATATAAAATTTGGTACAGGTATTGCTCTCACATAAAGAAATATTACTGTGAAAGTTTTTTTGGTTCGGTATACAATTGGTCATAGCTCCTATACAAGGTCCCCTCCCGGAAATCACTTAAACTCACATAATTATATAATAAATTAAGATATCGATATAAAATTTGGTACAGTTATTGCTATCACATAAATATAAATATTACTCTGAAATTTTTTCCGTTCGGTCCACAATTGGTCATAGCTCCCATACAAGGACTCCTCCCGAAAATAACTTAAACGCACATTACTAAATTAAGATATCCATATAAAGTTTGGCACAAGTGTTGGTCATAAACAGAGAAATAAGATTGTGAAATTTTTTCCGATCGGTTCATACAGGAACCCATACAAAGTCCCTTTTAGAAAATCACTTTAAAGCACGTAACTCATAACCCATAAAATATTTGGCATAAATACTATTTTTATACGGATGAATGTTATTTAAAAATCCTTGGTCATAGCTCCCGAAATCTCTCCCGAAAATCATAAAAAATATAACTCATAACCAAATATTGATATCCATACCTTTAGCAAAAATATTGCTCTTATATACATAAATTCACTATTAAATTGTTTTACGATCGGTCCATATTTGATCATAGCTCTCATACTAGGTCCAGAAAATCACAATATTAATTACCAAATAATGATATAGATACAGAATTTTGAATGTTGTCTTTATATACATAATACATATCTACATATACATTATAAACATAGTCCATTTCTGAAAAATATTTAAACGTAAATTGACAATCAAAGTTTTCGGGAAAAATTTTACATAAATGCGTATATCTAAAAATTGCTGATTACTACATAGTTCACTATTAAATGATAATATTTCGATAAAATTTGAAATGAGTATGTTCTGGCCTAATATTAATCATACTCCTGATTTACAGTCATTTAAATCTTTTCAAAAATCACTCAAACATATTTACTTCACTATAAATACTCCTAATTTTTTGCATCTGCATGATCTTTTCATAATAAGTCATGGCATCCATACGAGGTCCACAACCGAAACTCAATATAAATTTTTCTGGGCCTAATCAAAATTAGTACGGAAACAAAACCTTTATCGAGTTATCTAAACATTTGATAGTTAAATGGATTTTAATAAGATTTCCGGTTTTAATAAGAACCTAAATTCCGATTTTAATAAGAACCTAAAACTTACACACTGACACATACCAATACATAATCCGCAACATAAAAACCATAAACACTACCCTACAAACATTTTCTATTGCGGAACTTACCCGTGTGAAACTTCCAAACGTGCTAAAAGCTCGCCAGCGATGTTGCGGAAGTATAAGAATTCTTGTCACCAGTCGGGAAGCACTGATGCCAAGCTGGGGAACGTCTAAGAGTATCGTGGAAGATACTTCTGGAAGACCCGCAGAAGAAACATCTTCCAGATGACTCTTGGAAGTAAGGTATTGCCAAAGACTCTTCTAGATGTGACTACTAAGTATCATCTAGAAGTGTTCCTATCTTATCTTCTAGAAGACAAATTTTCTCTTCTTCTAAAAAAAAGTATTTTTTATACCCACCATCAAAAAAGATGGGGGTATATTGATTTTGTCATTCCGTGTGTAACACATCGAAATATTGCTCTAAGGCCCCATAAAGTATATATATTCTGGGACCTCGTAAGATTCTAAGACGATCTAGCCATGTCCGTCCGTCCGTCTGTCTGTTGTTGGCACGATAGCGTCCACAAAATAAGAGATAATGAGATGAAATTTTCCCAAAATATATTTTATTAATCAGAAATGTTTGGTATTGAAAATGGGCAAAATTGGTCAACGATTTCATATAGCCTCCATACAACTGTACCCCCCGGAATATTGTATAAATAGCTTCAAATATTCACAAATTCGTTGTTTATGAAGCAAATACCACAAAATTTCGCATAGGTCAGTTTTTTGATGTCTGAAAAATAATTCTGCATTATGGCGGACATAGGACCATAATTGGCCCTACCCCCCATATAAGGTCCCCTTTAGAAAATGACTAAATAGCTGATTACTGGCTTAAAAATAGGAATATAGCGATGAAATTCGACACACATAATTTTCATGCAAGCCAATATCTCTCAACCAAATTTTATATATATCGGTCCCTACCCCCTACATAACGTCCCCTTCAGAAAATGTCTTTAATACTCATTACTGGCTTAAAAATACAAGTATAGCGATGAAATTTGACATAAGTAAGTTTCTTACTAGCCAAAACCTCTTTATGCAATTTTATGCGGATCGGTCCATAATTGACCCTACCCCCCATATAAGGTCCCCTTCAGAAAATTACTTTAATGCTCATTACTGGCTTAAAAATGGGAATATAGCTATGAAATTCGACACACATAAGTTTTATGCAAGCCAATATCTCTCAACCAAATTTTATGTATATCGGTCCATAATTGACCCTACCCCCATATAAGGTCCCCTTCAGAAAATGACTTTAACGCTCATTACTGGCTTTAAAATGGGAATATAGCGATGAAATTCGACACACATAGGTTTTATGCAAGCTAATATCTCTTAACCAAATTTTATGTATATTGGTCCATAATTGACCCTACCTCCCATATAACGTCCCCTTCAGAAAATTACTTTAACGCTCATTACTCGCTTAAAAATACAAGTATAGCTATGAAATTTGACATAAGTAAGTTTCTTACTAGCCAAAACCTATCTATGAAATTTTATGTGGATCAGTCCATAACTAACCCTACCCCCCATATAAGGTCCCCTTCAAAAATTGACTTTAACGCTCATTACTGGCTTAAACAAACGAATATAGCGATGAAATTTGATATAAGGAAGTATCGTACCAGCCAAAAAATCTTTATGAAATTTTATGTGGATCGGTCCATAATTGACCCTACCCCTCATATAAAGACCCTCCATAAAATTACTAAAACGCTCATTACTGGCTTAAAAATACGACTAAAGCGATGAAATTTAACAGAAGTAAGTTTCATACTAGCCAAAATCTCTATACCAATTTTCCCAGAAATAAGTTTTATACTAGGCAATATCTCTACCAAATTTTATGTTGATCGGTCCATAGTTGACCCTACCCCCCATAAGAAGTCCCCCCATAAAATTTATTTAATGCTCATTACTGGCTTAAAAATCGGATTATAGCAATGAAATTACACAGAAGTAAGATTTATACAAGTCAAAATTTACCAAATTTTATGTGGATCGGTTCACAATTGACCCTTCCCCCCATATAAGGCCCCCTTCAGAAAACGACTTTAACGTTAATTATGGGCGTAAAAATACTAATATAGCGAAGAAATTTAACATAAGTATGTATCTTATGAACCAAAAGCTTTCCACCAAATTTTATGTGGATCGGTCTATAATTGACTCTACCCTCCATAAAAATACTTTAACGCTCATTACTGCCTTAAAAATACGAGTATATCGATGAAATTTCACAGAAGTAAGTTTTTCACAAGCCAAAATCGCTTTACCAAATTTTATGTGGAACAGGCCTTAATTGACCCTAACCTCAACATAAGGTCCCTATCAGAAAATACTTTAAGGCCCATTACTGGCTTAAAAATACGAGTATAGTAATAAAATTCGACTCAATTAAGTTTCTTGCCAGTCAAAAACTCTTAACTTAATTTTATGTGGATCGAGCCTTAATTGACCTACCCCCATATAATATCCCCATCAAAAAAAAAACGAGTAAAGCAATAAAAAACGAGTAAAGCGATGAAATTCGATATAAACCTGACCTGTAGTAACCAAGATCGTTCTACAAAATTTTACGGAGATCGGTCTATAATTGACGCTACCCCCATATAAGGTCCCTTCAGTAAATGACTTTAAAGCTCAGTACTGGCTTAAAAATACTAGTAGATTTATGAAATTCGACATAAACTAGTTTCGTGTAAGCTAATATCTCTATCTCTTTTATAGGAACCGAAATCTTTCTATCAATTTTTATGAGGATCAGTCCCCCATATAAATTCCGCCCCAGAAAATGACGCGAAAAATACGAATACCGCAATGCAACTCGACATAAAACAATTTTGATTTAAACTCTCACTACCATATTTTATGACTTTAATGCTCCTTAATGGCTTCAAAATACAAGTAGATCGATGAAATTTTAAACAAATAAGGAACTGAAATCTTCCAACAGACTTTTATGAGAATTGGTCCATATATGTATGTATAAATACCCCTACTCGCTATAAAAATTAGCGCTGTCAATAGTAAAACCCCCATCAATGGACCTCTTTCAAATGTTACCCTGATGTTCTTATTAATATCGATATATAATAATAAAATATTCAAAATATCAAAGTTAATTTATACATCAGTGATTTGATGGTGGGTATAAAAGATTCGGCATAGCCGAATATAACACTCTTACTTGTTTCTTCTAGAAAAAGAATATTCTCTTCTTCTAGAAGACGAGTATTCTCTTCTTTTAGAAGATGAGTATTCTCGTATTCTAGAAGATGAAAATAAATCTATATAAAATGAAATTTTATAGTTTTTATTGAAATAATTGAAATTAAAATATTAGAAAAAATAATTGATTTAACACCTTATCCAAAAAAAGTAATATATGTACATACATTAGACGACTCACAAAAAATGGTGCATGAGTTAACCCCATCAAAATATTTGCTGTTATGTAAAATGATGTCTAATGTACATAAATATGTATCAAACAAGTATGAATGTATAGTCGGGCGTAGCCGACCATGTAATACCCTACACCACTCAGTATGTATGTTAAAAATGGGGATTATTTAAAAAAAGCATTTGGTTTGTTTTTTAAATTTATTTCGGAATATTTTATTTTTTTTTTTTTTTTTTGCAAAAATAGAATTTTTTTTAAGAGGGCTCAAAAAAAATATGGCCCCTGTAAGGAACCTCCGGTTATTCTGGGTTTGAAGCTGGGGTAGTGCTCAGTCTAGTCCAGGATTCCTTTACATAAAATTGTTGTTGGGGTTTCTTTTTTTAGACTTCTTTATTATATACCTTTTATTCTTATAGATTTGCTTTTTTTCTTTTACAAGTATTTTCAATGCTTATATCACTTAACACGAACTTGTCTCGCTGGCCGGGTTTGTGAACGTTTGACGCGTGTCGGTGTCCCTCCAATCTTTTGTGAATATCTAGAATGTAAATTCTAGAGATCTTCTCTTGTTCCTAATTCTTCCGAGTGTAAACTTCCAGGAAGAGTTTCTATCGCTTTTGCCCTGAGTCAGTGCTTGCCTACGGGTTTCTTCTAGAATGTAATTCTAAAGTTCTTTCTTGACCCTAATTTTCCCGAGTGTAAACTTCCAGGGAAAGTATCTATCACCTCTGCCCTAATTCTTCCTCTAACAGATGTAAATCCGATAAAGGTTTTGGTTGTTCACTGATTGTAAACCAGCGACCTAATCTCAGTCTTACTGTGTTTCTTGCTAACCTAGCAGTGCCCACTGTAATTTTCTTACCGACACACACGTCTTAGCTGTTCACTCGTTACACAGCAAAAAAAGTCATTGTTCGTTTACATCCTCTTTTATAGTCCTCTGTAACTACAACTTCACTAGTTTTGATGCTCCTCTCATTGGTTTGAACCGTTAACAATTTTTACTGCTTATTCTCCCCATCTGACTGTTCTATCTCTGGCTTGATATCTTCTTGTTCCCTCTTGGTGAATATATTTCTTCTCTCTTGTTGAATTCCTCTCTTGCTGAATCGCTCTCTTCTCTCTGGCTGAATATCCTTCTCGTTCTCTCTGGCTGAATTCTCTTTGGCTGAATCCTTCTTCTCTCTGGTTTAAATCCTCTCTCTATGTCACTGCTCTGTTACTCTGTTGGGCTGAATCGATCGTTTTATCTGAAAAGAAATAAACAAACATTGGCGGATGTAATCCGCCCCCTTTGATGGATGTAATCCATTGCCCACCAAGTCAAACACTGATGCAATAGACATTTTATGTATTTATTAAAAAAAAACTACAATAAAAGAAATTTTGGGGCTCAAAATGGCGACATTTTGGGTCCTTACACCCCCTCCTTTCTTCCCGGTAGACAACGTTCTGTTACCATGCCTGCTGCTGAGACTTACCCTTCACATCCCACCAGAAACATACCTTTTTCCTCTTTTCCGACGCGGCAGCAATCTCCAACATCACTTCCTCCGGAAGTTGCTCTTCATTCCCACCTTCGACGGAAATCTCCGGGGCTACGTTGAGGTAGGCTTGTGGTGAAGGAGTTTGTTGGGACGGAGGGGTTTGCTGGGTCATCGCTTGATGGTATCACAGCGATCTTGGGCCCTGTTACTTTTTTCTTTCTTCTTTTTTATTGTACGCGTAATATTTACCCGTTATTACATTTTTTTATTTATGTAAATTTTTTTACTTACTGCGCTGCAAATATATATATTTTTTTATAAATAAGAAACAAAACGAATTGACCGGTTAGGTACCCGCACTTGTTGTTTACAACTGCACTGTTTAAAGTAAACTGTGTGGAGCAAGATAAATTTACAAAGTAGACTCAGTAGAACAGCTGACTATTTTTTTAAAACTCACTTATGGACGCAAATGTCAAAATTGTTTACGTTGCAATTTTTGACAGGTTCGACCATAGACTTTTATGTCAAATTTGTTGCCATATTTGTTTTGGCGGAAAAAAATTAAATTGTGTGTTGTTTTATAAAAAGTAAAAATAAAAGTGAAAAAATTTAATTTTATGTGGTTTATGTATTAAAAAATTATGAAAAGGTGTATAATTTGTAAGAAAATTTCCAAAAAAGGAAATAGGAGCTTTTTTATTGTCCCCACAGATGAGAGGAGACGACGAAAGAGGATGGAGGCTTGCAAGATGCAACTCCCGGCACCTACTTATGTGTGTATGGACCACTTCTCTCCATCAAATTTTATTAAAAGCGGTCGGTGTTTGAACTTGATATATGATGCTGTTCCTTCCGTTCAACCATTGTAAGTATATTCTACTTTTTCGTTTTCCAATTGGTAATTTATCAATTTTGCATCCCAATAAGTTCTCGAAAAATAAAAATTCAATTCAATTTAATTATAATTCAACTTTAATTCCAGTTGTGTCTTTACGTTGAAGTAAAATTACCAATAGGTAAGTAGAGAAAGATTTTCTATATTAAGATAACTTTAAGAATTTAATCTGAAATATTCTGCTTTCAGAAACAACTTTTGTTTGGGTCTACGTGATCCTGCCGATAATCGTCTTACCTTAGTTTATAGTTCGGAGAAAATGTTAAGCATTTGTTTAAGTCTCTTGCCTTCAGAACAAAATTGGGAGACACTACATTCGAAAATGAGTTTCATTTGTTATCACCAGTACACCCTCTGTAGCCACAGTTTTCCAATAGGTAAGTAGAGAAAGATTTTCTATATTAAGATAACTTTAAGAATTTAATCTGAAATATTCTGCTTTCAGAAACAACTTTTGTTTGGGTCTACGTGATCCTGCCGTTAATCGTCTTACTTTAGTTTATAGTTCGGGGAAAATGTTAAGCATTTGTTTAAGTCTCTTGCCTTCAGAACAAAACCGGGAGACACTACATTCGAAAATGAGTTTCATTTGTTATCACCAGTACACCCTCTGTAGCCACAGTTTTCCACCCTCCACCTGGATTGTTTACAATAAGCCAAAATTATCAGCCGAGAATAAGTGAATAAGTCCAGATGTAGTTTCCATATTTCTTGGAGAAAAAAATACTATATTTTCTATTAAATATATGTCAAACTTAAATAAATTGCTAACACATTTTTTATTTATTAGCATTTTTATTTATTCTTTACTAAAATATTATTTTTTTGTGTTCTTATCAAAGAAAATTTTTGTAAACAAAAATCATATGATTTTGACAGCAAAGACCTTAAACCAAAAACAAAATCATTTGTGGTTTTTGTAAATGTTGTATTTGTTGTAGAACTGTCGCTACTTTATAAATTTACTTTGGTGTAGAGTGTGTGTAGTAAATGTGCGTAAAGGGTATGCGTTGCATTGTTTACTCTCTAACCACGCATTGATGTTCGATCGAACCATCGAACAATGTTGCCCATTGTAGCGTTTTTTTATCTCTTATCCCATGTACATATTTTCCAGCGATTTTTTTTATTTTTTTTAAGGTTTTTATGTTTTTTTTTATTTATATTTTTTTAAGAACTTCATTGTATATTTTTTTCTTTCACGTCATTTATAGCCGATGGACCACTATAAACTTTTAATTCACTCACGTGAGCCGTTCGGGAGCTCTTTTCCCCATCTTTACGCACTTCAAAAATTACGGGCGAAATTAATCGATGAATGCGGTACGGGCCTGCAAACTTCGGGGCGAGTTTGGCGGCAAAACTATCCGCTGGACTGGACATATGGTGTTCTTTAACCCATACCAGTTCTCCTACTTTAGGATTCCATTTTCTTCGGCGCAAATTATAGTAACGCGCTTGGTCTTTAGCTGCTTTAACAAGGTTTGTTCTTACTAGACTGAATATGTGCCTCAGCATTTCAGTTTTTTTATGTGGGTTTCGGGCTGATGTTCCCGTTTCTGGGGTTACTTCATCGTACAATGCGGCAGGAAGTCTCGGTTCTCTTCCTTGTACCAGAAAAGTGGCGCTATACTGGGTTGTGGCTACTAAGCCGTGTTTATGGCTAATTGTATTTCTGGCATCACTTCGTCCCATGTTTTCTGATTAGATCCAGCGTACTGTGCAATCATGGTCTTTACGGTGCGATTGACACGTTCTGTGTGATTTTCTTGGGGCGTATACGGGGCAGTCAATTGGTGATGAACACCAATTTCTTTGAGGTATTCTCGGAACATCTTGCTGGTCGAGGCGTTATGGTTTTCTTTCAAGACTCTCTGGCGCTGGTATGAGGGGACACACAGCTTCCAGGGAGCACATTCTTCGTCTTCATCGCACGTCGGGAGGTGGCGATAAAGTTGCCCTTCGAGAATAAGGAAGTCTGGGAACTTCTCTGGCTCTTTGCTTATTTCTTCACATTTTCTTTTGCACCATCTGCACTCCACTGGCATGTCTTGAATAGCTTGGCCCACGTTTTCTGGGTCACGAGATAGGGCATCTGTCACCACATTAAGTTTTCCGCGGCGGTATTGAATATCAAAACTATACTGTTGGAGCTCTAGGGCCCATCTAGCTATTCTGCCTGAGGGACTCTCAATCGAGTTGAGCCACTTAAGTGCAAGGTGGTCAGTCACTACCGTGAAATGATAGCCTTCTAGATATGGCCGTAATTTTTTGATGGCCCACACTATCGCTATACACTCCTTCTCGGTCGCTGAATAATTCATTTCGGCAGGGTTTAATCTGCGGCTAGCGTACGATATCACCCTCTCTTGACTCTTGAGTCAGAACCGCTCCTAAACCGTAATCACACGCATCAGTCTGAAGAGTGAATTTCCTCGAGAGCATTCTTCAAATGCTCGAATGCTTCCTGTTGCTCTTAGTTCCAACGAAAATGCTTACCTTTCTTCAGCAACGAGGTCAGGGAATGTACAATCTGAGAAAAATCGGGGACAAATCTTCTATACCACGAAGCTATTCCGAGACATCTTCGCAGTTCTCTCACATTCCTTGGGGGTTTTGATTCCGCCTTCATTGACTACGTGGCCTAAATATTTTATTTCCTTCTGGAAAAACTTACATTTCTCTTGATTTATCTCAGTTGCGCTTCTCTAAGTATTCTAAACACCTCTTTCAAGTTTGCCATGTGCTCTTCCAACGAATGTCGTCCACAATGTCGTCCAGGTAGTCAAAGACGTGGGGTTCCATTTCTGCACCAATAACTCTATCCAACGTTCTCTAAAACGTCGCTGGCGCTGACGTTAACCCAAAAGGTATCACCTTCCACTGGAACAAACCTTTCCCAGCCACTGTGAATGCTGTGTATTCTTTGCATTCTTCTGCCATTGGTATTTGCCAGTACCCATTTTTAAGTTCTATGCTGCTAATGAACTTTGAATTACGCAGCCGGTCTAGAATGTCGTGAATCTGTGGCAAGGGGTATGCATCTTCCACGGTTTTGGCATTGAGCTGCCTGTAGTCAATTGTAATATTTGTAATATTTGTATTTATTATTTATTAAATGGAACGGACACTTCTGTGTCCGTTCTCTTTGAATGAAGTTCTCTTAATGATAATAATTTTACTTACTTAAATTCTACTAACTCTAGCTAACATTGATTATTCTTTGCTTCTTCATATTTCATGTTTCCCACCATGAAATATGAAGAAGTTTATTTAATTAGAGACACATGTGTACGAATTCTGCTGGCTAAGCATTTTCCCATAGCCAAACAACTATGTTGTGTGTGCCGACTTTGAGAAGCACCCTACATGTGTTCAATATGTATGGGTCGCACAGTTAATCACACTACACAATACACAGTCTAAGGGTACCGTTTTTCTTTGGTGCCAATACAATGGGTGCACTATAGGGACTCTTTAGTGGCTCTATACATCCTTTTCTCAACAGTTCATCGATTTCTTCATTGATCAGCCTTTGCATTTCGGGATTGCGTTGCGTGTACCTTTGTCGGACCGGTCTGTCATCTTCCAATGTGATTTGGTGTTCAGCCAAATTTGTAAGACCCTAGACATCTTGGAACTTGTCTAACTCACTCTCCAGAAACCGAGAAATTACTTCATCTTTACTAACTGTTCCTTCGCCTGCCATCACTGCCTGCTCCTCTACTGCCATCATTACCTGTTGGGAAACAGAGCTAAACTTAACTTTCTGGTCACCACACTGCATCTCAAACTCCACAGCTCTCAAGAAATCTAAGCCTAGCAGCACTTCGTCCATCATGCTTGTCATCACACCCATCTCCATTTGGCAACTTCTGCTGCCTTATCTAACCCTCACTCTGATAACTTCTCTAACTTCTACTGTGGTACCATTCGCTTAGCTAATTCTGCTATCCACGGGAATCATCTGACTCTGTCCTCTTAACTCTTCGGCGACACGCTCGCTTACATAACTCCTCGAGGCGCCTGTATCGATTGTAGCCTCTTTGTGCAGGCTTCCAAGTTGGACCTGGGCCAGCAATCTGGTTTCCGTTTGACGGAAAGCACTTACTGGGGCAAGGTTTGTCTGTTCAGGCCCGCAGCCTCCCCTTGCTGATGGCTTGGTCCTCTGGCGTTTCCCACATTTCTTCGGCAGCACTCACGGGTCCTCACACCTCTTCTGCCACATTGCCAGCAGAACAACACACTCTCGTTTTGGCAAAAACGGTAGCCATGTCCTCCTTGACCGAATCTCCTGCATGGTGTCGTTGGATTAATTGGGGTCTCTTCTACCGTGGGTACAATTTGTCGAGCTCTATCATCTCTTCGATGAGCCTGTCGAGTGTGACGGTGATCATGGCTTACCTCGGGATGGTGTGTTCGTATTACCTCGAAATCTTCGGCCATCTGAATCAACTCTTCCAGGGACTGAAAATCTTTCCTTCTTATGTACATTTGATAATCCACCAGGCAATTTCTAAATATTCTATCCACCTGCTGTTCGTGTGAGTATCCCGCGTGCCTCATCATGTTTTGTAATACGATGACAAAGTCTTTAAAGGTTCCCCGTGGTTTTTGCTGGCTTCGGCGAATTTCGTCGTCAAGCCCTTCAAAATGTCGGGGTGGCAGGAAAAACTTCAGAAAGTCGTCCTTAAAGCTTCTCCATGTGTTCCACTGACGGTTATTGTTTCTGAACCACATCAGCGTATATTTTTTTCCAGCATATTTTTGTCCAGACCGTAGACCTCCGCGAGTTCTTCTCCTCGCTAAACAAAATCAATGGGATCTTTTCCGCCCTCATAGCGAAACGACCATTTCCTGACCATGTCGATCACGGTTGAGTAGTGTGGACTTTGCTGAGGTAGATTCGTTTCTGATTGCGAACTCTGTTCATTGTGTGGTGATGGGCACAACAAGTGGCTGACGGCTGTCCCATTTTTGTTGCCATATGTGACACTGTTGGCACGTCTAGTTGTGTGAACATACCTGGGGTTGTGGGTGTTTGACACCGACCGTGTTTGTTTTCTACTTAGCTCCTCTAGCCTGGTGAGAACCTTTTCCTTTTGTTCACCGGATATAAATGTGGCAAACCTCTTCCTCATTTCTTCTACGGTACCATTAGCGTCTAGATCGAATTCTTCCAGATATTGCACCAATTCATCCTTTCGTAGGGTATATGCCCAGGACGTATGCACCATGATATCTTGTCTCTACTTTTATAACCTCTTTGTGTGTTGATCAAAAGGGTCCCTGCTCGGGCGCCAATGTAAGGAACCTCCGGTTATTCCGGGTTTGAAGCTGGGGTAGTGCTCAATCTAGTCCAGGATTCCTTTACATAAAATTTTAATACACGCTTTCTTTTGTTGGGGTTTCTTTTTTTAGACTTCTTTATTATACACCCTTTATTCTTATAGATTTGTTTTTTTTTACAAGTATTTTCAATGCTTATATCACTTCACACGAACTTGTCTCGCTGGCCGGGTTTGTGAACGTTTGACGCGTGTCGGTGTCCCTCCAATCCTGCCCTCTAACTCCTACCTTTGTGAATATCTAGAATGTAAATTCTAGAGATCTTCTCTTGTTCCTACTTCTTCCGAGTGTAAACTTCCAGGAAGAGTTTCTATCGCTTTTGCCCTGAGTCAGTGCTTGCCTACGGGTTTCTTCTAGAATGTAATTCTAAAGTTCTTTCTTGACCCTAATTTTCCCGAGTGTAAACTTCCAGGGAAAGTATCTATCACCCTAATTCTTCCTCTAACAGATGTAAATCCGATAAAGGTTTTGGTTGTTCACTGATTGTAAACCAGCGACCTAATCTTAGCCTTATTGTGTTTCTAACACTGCCCACTGTAATTTTCTTACCGACACACACGTCTTAGCTGTTCACTCGTTACACCGCAAAAGAGAGTGATTGTTCATTTACATCCTCTTTTATAGTCCTCTGTAACTTCAACTTCAGTAGTTTTGTAGTGATGCTCCTCTCATTGGTTTGAACCGTTAACAATTTTTACTGCTTATTCTCCCCATCTGACTGTTCTCTCTGGCTTGATATCTTATTGTTCCCTCTTGCTGAATATATTTCTTCTCTCTTGTTGAATTCCTCTCTTGCTGAATCGCTCCTTCTCGTTCTCTCTGGCTGAATTCTCTTTGGCTGAATCCTTCTCCTCTCTGGTTTAATCCCTCTCTCTATGTCACTGCTCTGTTACTCTGTTGGGCTGAATCGATCGTTTTATCTGAAAAGAAATAAACACACATTGGCGGATGTAATCGGCCCCCCTTTGATGGATGTAATCCATTGCTCACCAAGTCAAACACTGATGCAATAGACATTTTATGTATTTATTAAAAAAAAAAACTAAAATAAAAAAATTGTGCGGCAGATCTATTTTTTACATTTTCTGCAAATAATCGACATTTTTAATGGAACCACGAGATGAAAGAAGATATGTATATAACTTACCAGCTTTCCTCTAATTAAGGAGTTATACACTTTCAAAAACTTAAGAATATTAGTATCATATAAAGATCATTGAAAAACATGGTGTTAATAACTAAAAAAAGTACCTATAATTAGAATAATTAAATCCAAAGCTATATGAAAATTAATAAAATTGTATTTAAAAAAATAAAAAATATTAAAAGTTAAGATTTAACTCAAATAAATCTAAATAGGATAAAAATGCAATGTTCATCAAATGAAAGCCGAAACGTATAACCTGAAAAAGTATTTAAATGTTTATAACTCCTAAAACAATTAAGAGAGAGACGAAATTTAATATAAATATATTTTTAATTTAACATATTAAACTTCATTTAAAATAATGGAAATGGAACCCTTTTAGAGTTGTTAACTTATTCCTAATATAGTATTTTAATGTAAAATATGAAAACTTACTTTTTAATTCTATTTATATAATTATTGAACATCAGCAATTAACAAAACCTTCTTAAATGTTTTTAAACAGTTGACTTTTAACAAAACGCTGTCATATTATTTCTTATTGCTTAATATTCACAATATATTAATTACACTATTTCTGTATGAATATTAAATTCAATAACTCTTTTAAGTTTTATAATGAATAAGTAAAATTGAACATGACTGGAGAAAACACAAAACATCACTGAACTTAGCCAAATTTCTGCATTATTTATTTTTACTTTTTTCGCGTTCACGCTAAAAAATGGAATATTTATATTTTTGGTTTTTGTACTCTTCTTACTATCATTCGGAAGTAACCTAAAAGTATACTTCCAGAATGGGAAAACAAGAAATCAGTGTATTTTGTTTTTGTAAAATGTGTGCTCTCGTCTGACTATCATCCAGAAGTGACTACAATCCACACTTCCAGATGAAAAAAATACATCATTAATGTGAAAACTCTTCAAACTGTCTTCCAGAAGTGACATAAACATACAAATCAAGAAGATACAAATTAGGAAACAATGTATTTTGTTATTGTTAAATGTGTGTTCTCACCCAACTATCAGATGTCACTAAAACGTATACTTCCGGATGAAAAAAATTCAACAGTCATGGTTTTTTGTTTAAGCAAAATGGATACACTCTTCTAACTATCATCCGGAAGTAACTTAAAAGTATATTTCTAGAAGACGAAAATTAGAAATCAATGTATTTTGTTTTTGTAAAATGTGCGTTCTCGTCTGACAATTGTCCAAAAGTGTTTATGACGTGGCGTCTGGGGTGATGCGCAATAGTTTTGTCTTCTAAATGTTTGAAGGGTACTAATTATTACTGATATGAACTGCCTTATCATTGGTTTGCCGTGTTTATACGGGAATGAAAATGTATGTTAAAGGTTTTCTTTTTATGTATCAGCATTTTACAATAAAAATTATCCGAATTCATGAATTCAAACTTATTTTCACTCAAATTAATATTGCTGAAACATTTTCCTTAATATATAGTAAATTATTATTTATATTCAGTATGCTAATTTACCCTACTTTAAAATCGAATAATTAGAAAATCAACTAAACTTTAAATTCCTTTTATTAATTTTAATATTCTACATTTTATCGTTTTCCTAATTTTCATTCATGGAGGATTTTCCTAAATGTTCAATGTACATGTGTTATAAATGTTGTACTTGGATATGTGAGAAATATTAATATGGACTGTTGTGTGAAAATAAGTATTAACGAAAGTAAAAGTAATGAAAGTATGCATATTTTGCTCGTTTTAACATATAATTTTGAATTATTCAATATTAACCTATACCGTTAATATTAGGTAAAATAAAAAAATTAAATAAAACAAGTAAGAGTGTTATATTCGGCTATGCCGAATCTTTTATACCCACTATCAAATCACTGTTATATAAATGAACTTTAATATTTTGAATATTTTATTTTATATCGATATAAATGAGAACATCAGGGTAACAGTTGAAAGAGGTCCATCAATGGGGGTTTTACTATTGACAGTGCTAATTTTTATAGCGAGTAGGGGTATTTATACATACATATATGGACCAATTCTCATAAAAGTCTGTAGGAAGATTTCAGTTCCTTATTTGTTTAAAATTTCATCGATCTGTTTGTATTTTGAAGCCATTAAGGAGCATTAAAGTCACAAAATATGGTAGTGAGATTTTAAATCAAAATTGTTTTATGTCGAGTTGTATTGCGGTATTCGTATTTTTCGCGTCATTTTCTGGGGCGGAATTTATATGGGGGACTGATCCTCATAAAAATTGATAGAGAGATTTCGGTTCCTATAAAAGAGATAGAGATATTAGCTCACACGAAACTAGTTTATGTCGAATTTCATAAATCTACTAGTAGTTTTAAGCCAGTACTGAGCTTTGAAGTCATTTCCTGAAGGGGCCTTATATGGGGGTAGCGTCAATTATAGACCGATCTCCGTAAAATTTTGTAGAACGATCTTAGATCCTACAGGTCAGGTTTATATCGAATTTCATCTCTTTACTCGTTTTTTATTGCTTTACTCGTTTTTTTGATGGGGACATTATATGGGGGTAGGTCAATTAAGGCTCGATCCACATAAAATTAAGTTAAGAGTTTTTGACCGTCAAGAAACTTAATTGAGTCGAATTTTATTACTATACTCGTATTTTTAATCTAGTAATGGGGCTTAATGTATTTTCTGATAGGGACCTTATGTTGGGGTTAGGGTCAATTAAGGCCTGTTCCACATAAAATTTGGTAAAGAGATTTTGGCTTGTGAAAAACTTCTGTGAAATTTCATCGCTATACTCGTATTTTTAAGGCAGTAATGAGCATTAAAGTAGTTTTATGGAGGGGACCTTATATGGGGGGTAGGGTCAATTATAGACCGATCCACATAAAATTTGGTGGAAAAGTTTTGGTTCCTAAGATACATACTTATGTCAAATTTCTTCGGTATATTCGTATTTTTACGCCCATAATTAACATTAAAGTCGTTTTCTGAAGGGGGCCTTATATGGGAGGAAGGGTCAATTGTGAACCGATCCACATAAAAATTTGGTAAATTTTGACTTGTATAAATCTTTCTTCTGTGCAATTTCATCGCTATACTTGTATTTTTAAGCGAGTAATGAGCGTTAAAGTAATTTTCTGAAGGGAACGTTATATGGGGGGTAGGGTCAATTATGGACCGATATACATAAAATTTGGTTGAGAGATATTGGCTTGCATAAAACTTATGTGTGTCGAATTTCATCGCTATATTCCCATTTTTAAGCCAGTAATGAGCGTTAAAGTCTTTTTCTGAAGGGGACCTTATATGGGGGGTAGGGCAAATTATGCTCCTATGTCCGCCATAATGCAGAAATATTTTTCAGACGTCAAAAAACTGACCTATGCGAAATTTTGTGGTATTTGCTTCATAAACAACGAATTTGTGAATATTTGAAGCTCTTCATACAATATTCCGGGGGGTACAGTTGTATGGGGGCTATGTGAAATCGTTGACCGATTTTGCCCATTTTCAATACCAAACATTTCTGATCAATAAAATATATTTTGGGAAAATTTCATCTCAATATCTCTTATTTTGTGGACGCTATCGTGCCAACAACAGACAGACGGACGGACATGGCTAGATCGTCTTAGAATATTACGAGGTCCCAGAATATATATACTTCATGGGGTGTTAGAGCAATATTTCAATGTGTTACACACGGAATGACAAAATCAATAATTTTTTTGATGTTGGGTATAAAAATCTTTATACATCTCCATTTCAATAAACAAATTATTATTTGATTCTAAACCAGTGGGGCAGAATGGAAATTTTTTGGAAATAAACCTGGCGTTTCTTAACGGCTAATCCGATCAGGATACAATTTGGCGTGAGCGTAGCCAAGGAGTATTCGAGTTTAAATTTTGAAGATGAACCCCGCAGATGTCCCAGTGACGGAGCTGTGGCGACTCAAAGTAGGGTACCTACGACATGTAAAATTTTTAAACTCGTGCCATTTTTTGGTTTTTCACTCAAATACAAAGATTTTTATATTTTCTGACATACTACTTATCTCTTATAATATCCGAGTTATAGGCATTTAAAAATTTAGTGATACAAAATTTACCATACCTTGGTCCACCTTTCTTTTAATACCGGGCGTAATTTTGGACCAAATTTTTCTTGTTAGTTTGACAACAAAATTTTCAATAATATACAAAAAATTTCAGATCAATATCATTTACAGATCCAAAAATATACGTTTTTTAATTTAAAAATTCAAAAAATTTTATATTTTTGCCGTTTTTCTTGCCTAAAATGTGTCTTAACTCTTTTATTAATAAAATAAAATTTTCTTTAAGAACATAAACCAATTTTATAGTTTTCTAAAAGGTATCTTTACGCAAAACGCTTTGGCGTAAAAAACTTGTCCTATTTTTTGAAAATGTTGCCACTGCGTCCTTCCGAATATGACCTTTTTTTTATCAAAACTTCAACTTTGGGCGACCTGTTCTAAAATCCCAAAGCTGGGATCAGAAAACTGAAAGCAGTTTTGGAAACCTCAATATGTTTTCTATTTATTTCAAAAGTATTTTCCCAGCCCTGAAAGAAATGTGGACTCTATGGGCAAAAATGTAAAAAATCCCATTTTTGGGATTTTTCATTCCTATTTTTGGGAATTGCGGGATGCCCCTTGACCTTTTCAATTTTTTTTTTTGCATTTTCCTATTTGAGATGACAAATTTAACAAGCGTTGAAGATTTCATTGAGTTTTGTTCATAAATAAAGATTTTGTCATATATTACATATTTGTTAAATTTCTAAAACTATGAATTATATCAAAATTTTAATAGGGTCGCAGATAGCTACAACAATTTAGTCCATATTTATCCCTTAATATCTTTTTTTAGTTAGATATGGAAATTCTCGACCCTTTACAAAAAATTTCAAGCCAATATCTCAATTACATTCAAAAATATGTTCATTTAAACCTATATCTTTTAATTTCATATTTTTCATATTTTAGTATTAAATATGACAGAACATGTTTAAATCTTATATTTACCTATTTTCTATTTGTTTGCTTATCCTTATAATTGAAAGGTCCTATTATGCTTAAATTTTCAGAAATTTATAACTATTTTTTACCTAAATTTTTTCGACAGATCTTTTCGTTCTGTTTCGTTTATGATCATGTAGGTAAAAATGTACAGGTAATGATAATTTCGATTCATTCACAGGTTATAGTAATATAGTCCTAAATTTTAATAGGTAGACAGTTCGTAATTTTTTACTTTGGAATACCTGTATCGGAAACGACAAGAATTGGTATATAAGTAAATTTCTCAGATTTTAAGTACCATATTTAATAAATCTACAATGAAGTTTACATTAAAGTACGAAGAGTTGTGTTCCGTTTTATGGAGTGTATCTTCAAAAGGGCCAGAAAGAATTGAAGACATTTCAAATTATATAAAAACTACATATAGTAGAAAAGTAGACAAAACAGGCATATCAAAAATTGAAAACTTTTTGATGTAAAAAGTAAGTCTGTGAATGGAAATCAAAAGAAATTTCGATTAAAATTTTGTAGTTGGATGGAAACTACTACGGAAATCTCAACTTACAACACATCAGCAGGAGCGCCTTGCAAGTCATACGAAGACTTATGTTCAAGGTCAAAAAAAAGAGGGTCACACAAAAACTTTTTTCAATCTCAAATGAGGAAATTGATGATACATTTAACGAAATGCTGAAAAAGGAAAACCAACCTATGGATGCCGTACATATTGCAACTATTCTTCCTAATGCATCACCAAAACGACTTAAGCGAATTGTGGAAAGTATACCAACTCCAACATCACAATCAAATTTTACTGAAGAGGAAGCAATAGCGCTTATGTTGGAACTGGGTCTCAGTCGAAATAAGTACCAAATATTAAGGAAAGTTCTGCATGAAAAAGGACACAATATATTACCATCATACAAGGCGATCCAGGAAAAAAAACAAACTATCCTACCATCACCTATTGCTGTTAATGATGTGGAAGCTTGTATTGATATATCATCGTTGCTCGAAAACACAGCATCAAGAATTGTGTCAGACTTTTCAGAAGACCAACTAAGGAAAATTCATAACTGTGATGTTGTCTTAATGTGTAAGTGGGGATGTGAGGGTTTATCAGCACTTCCAGAATACAAACAAGCTTGTGGAAGTCGGACATTAGCAGACTACAAAAGTGTATTTATGTCATCATTGGTGCCATTACAAATTCGTTCATATTCCCTTAATCCATCATCGTCAAGCATCGGAAATTCATTTGAAGATATATGGATCAATACAACTCCGGTTTCAAAAAATTTTTGTAGACCCATTGGATTTGAATATATAAAGTAGTCAAAGAAAACAACAAAAGATTTAGTGGAATATTTAAAAGATGAAATAAATGCACTGGAGCCCATTTGCATAAAAATAAAGGAATTCACTATTAACGTATCACACAGCTAAGCTTAACAATGATTGATGGAAAGGTCAGCAATAACATAACATAACACTTCTTCTTCTGGAGATGCTCAATATGTAATGAGAAAAAGTCGCAATTCTCAAATATAAACAAAAGCAGGAGTATTAATGAAGAAGTCTTGTCTTTCGGAATTTCACCACTTCATGCCAGCATACGATTTTTGGATTACTTTTTACACATAGCATACGACCTCAAATATAGAAGTGTGCCAGAGAATCTTACTAAATCAACAAAAAATAATGAAGAATTGAAAGAACTGAGAGCTGCGGAAAAAGCAGAATCCAAGAAGAATTTAAAGTTCAGATGGGATTAAACATCGACAAACCACTTCCAAGTTGCGGTAGTACAAATGACGGTAATACGGCGAGAAGGTTTTTCGTGATTTTGAAATTACTTCAAAAGTAACTGGAATCGACAAGGAGTTGCTTCGAAGAGTTAACACTATTTTAATGGCACTGAATAGTAAACATAAAATTAATGGAAATCGATTTGGGGAATATACATCTGAAATTTCTAAATTACTTGTATCTCTGTATCCATGGAGGGAACTAACACCAACAGTACACAAAGTATTGTGTCATGGTCAAATAATAATTGAATCGAATATTCTTCCACTTGGAGTGTTAACAGAAGAAGCCCAGGAAGCGAGGAATCGAGATTATAAGCATGTTCAACTTTTCAGCTCAAGAAAATGCTCCAGGCAATCACAGAATGAAGATATTTTTAATAGTTTACTTCTATCTTCTGATCCTGTTCTTTCAACTATGCGAAAAAGATGGATTTGTTATGAAACTCTATCATCTCAAAACGAGGAAGATTTAAAGGACTTATATTACTTTCTGAATATGTATACCGATATGACAGATTATTTTATAGAAAATAAGTAGTGTTAAGAATTAACTATATAAGTAGGTTGTAAGAATTAATTGTATTATGTTTAAGATAAACAGTTCAAATAAAAAAAGCTATTATACTAACTGATGATATTGTATTAAATTGTGTTTTATATTTCGGTGGGCGGGAAAGGTGGTTTGTGTGAGGTGATTTAGGTGTTGTTGTGCGTGGCTCATAATAAAATTATTTTTTTTTTTTATTGTATATACAATGTTATAGTCCTTAATAAAATAATTAATTAAATAATTTTTAAAAATTGTCCAAATATTTTATTCAACATCAAATGTCATACTTAATACTAAAATATGAAAAAGATGAAATTAAAGGACACAGGTTTAAATGAACATATTTTTAAATGTAATTGAGATATTGACTTGAAATTTTTTGTAAAGGGTCGAGAATTTCCATATCTAACTAAAAAAAAGATATTAAAATTTTGATATAAATCATAGTTTTAGAAATTTAACAAATATGTAATATATGACAAAATCTTTATTTATGAACAAAACTCAATGAAATCTTCAACGCTTGTTAAATTTGTCATTTCAAATAAGAAAATGCAAAAAAAAAAATTGAAAAGGTCAAAGGGCATCCCGCAATTCCCAAAAATAGGAATGAAAATCCCAAAAATGGGATTTTTTACATTTTTGCCCATACAGTCCACATTTCTTTCAGGGCTGGGAAAATACTTTTGGAGTAAATAGAAAACATATTGAGGTTTCCAAAACTGCTTTCAGTTTTCTGATCCCAGCTTTGGGATTTTAGAACAGGTCGCCCAAAGTTGAAGTTTTGATAAAAAAATAGGTCATATTCGGAAGGGCGCAGTGGCAACATTTTCAAAAAATAGGACAAGTTTTTTACGCCAAAGCGTTCTACGTAAAGATACCTTTTAGAAAACTATAAAATTGTTATATGTTCTTAAAGAAACTTTTATTTTATTAATAAAAGAGTTAAGACACATTTTGGGCAAAAAAACGCAAAAATCTAAAATTTTTTAAATTTTTAAATTAAAAAACGTATATTTTTGGATCTGTAAATGATATTGATATGAAATTTTTTGTATATTATTGGAAATTTTGTTGCCTAACTAACAAGAAAAAATTGAGTCCATTTGGTCCAAAATTACGCCCGGTAATAAAAAAGGCGGACCATGCTATGGTAAATTTTGTAACACTAAATTTTTAAATGCCTATAACTCGGATATTATAAGAGATAAGTAGTATTTCCAAGCATGTTATTTCAAGATCTCGTCGAGCGCTTTCAGAAAATATAAAAGTCTTTGTATTTGGGTGAAAAACAAAAAAATGGCACGAGTTTAAAAATTTTACATGTCGTAGGTACCCTACTTTGAGCCGCCACAGCTCCGTCCCTGGGGCATCTGCTAGAAATGCCAGATTTATTTCCAAAAAATTTCCATTCTGCCCCACTGTGCACCCCTGAAAGAAATGTGGACCCTATGGGCAAAAATGTAAAAATCCCATTTTTGGGATTTTCATTCCTATTTTTGGGAATTGCGGGATGCCCTTTGACCTTTTCAATTTTTTTTTGCATTTTCTTATTTGAAATGACAAATTTAACAAGCGTTGAAGATTTCATTGAGTTTTGTTCATAAATAAAGATTTTGTCATATATTACATATTTGTTAATTTTCTAAAACTATGATTTATATCAAAATTTTAATAGGGTCGCAGATAGCTACAACAATTTTGTCCATATTTATCCCTTAATATCTTTTTTTAGTTAGATATGGAAATTCTCGACCCTTTACAAAAAATTTCAAGCCAATATCTCAATTACATTCAAAAATATGTTCATTTAAACCTGTATCCTTTAATTTCATATTTTCCATATTTTAGTATTAAATATGACAGAACATGTTTAAATCTTATATTTACCTATTTTCTATTTGTTTGCTTATCCTTATAATTGAAAGGTCCTATTATGCTTAAATTTTCAGAAATTTATAACTATTTTTTACCTCAATTTTTTCGACAGATCATTTCGTTCTGTTTCGTTTATGATCATGTAGGTAAAAATATACAGGTAATGATAATTTCGATTCATTCACTAATAAGAAATATCAATGACTGAATTACAGGTTATAGTAATATAGTCCTAAATGTTAATAGGTAGACAGTTCGTAATTTTTTACTTTGGAATACCTGTATCGGAAATGACAAGAATTGGTATATAAGCATCATTAACAGCATCAAGAATTGTGTCAGACTTTTCAGAAGACCATCTAAGGAAAATTCATAACTGTGATGTTGTCTTAATATGTAAGTGGGGATGTGACGGTTTATCAGCACTTCCAGAATACAAACAAGCTTGTGGAAGTCGGACATTAGCAGACAAATTGGATTTGAATATATAAAGGAGTCACAGAAAACAACAAAAGATTTAGTGGAATATTTAAAAGATGAAATAAATGCACTGGAGCCCATTTGCATAAAAATAAAGGAATTCTCTATTAACGTATCATATCAGCTAAGCTTAACAATGATTGATGGAAAGGTCAGCAATGCCATAACAGAAACTTCTTCCTTCTGGAGATGCTCAATATGTAATGAGAAAAAGTCGCAATTCTCAAATATAAACAAAAAGACCCGGAGTTGTATTGATCCATATATCTTCAAATGAATTTCCGATGCTTGACGATGATGGATTAAGGGAATATGAACGAATCCGTAATGGCACTAATGATGACATAAAAGATGATATATTAATACAAGCTTCTACATCATTAACAGCAATAGGTGATGGTCGGATAGTTTGTTTTTTTCCTGGATCGCCTTGTATGATGGTAATATATTGTGTCCTTTTTCATGCAGAGCTTTCCTTAATATTTGGTACTTATTTCGACTGAGACCCAGTTCCAACATAAGCGCTATTGCTTCCTCTTCAGTAAAATTTGATTGTGATGTTGGAGTTGGTATACTTTCCACAATTCGCTTAAGTCGTTTTGGTGAACATAAGTCTTCGTATGACTTGCAAGGCGCTCCTGCTGATGTGTTGTAAGTTGAGATTTCCGTAGTAGTTTCCATCCAACTACAAAATTTTAATCGAAATTTCTTTTGATTTCCATCCACAGACTTACTTTTTACAGCAAAACGTTTTAAAAAGTTTTCAATTTTTGATATGCCTGTTTTGTCTACTTTTCTACTATATGTAGTTTTTATATAATTTGAAATGTCTTCAATTCTTTCTGGCCCTTTTGAAGATACACTCCATAAAACGGAACACAACTCTTCGTACTTTAATGTAAACTTCATTGTAGATTTATTAAATATGGTACTTTAAATCTGAGAATTCTACCAATTCTTGTCATTTCCGATACAGGTATTCCAAAGTAAAAAATTACGAACTGTCTGACTATTAACATGTAGGACTATATTACTATAACCTGTAATTCAGTCATTGATATTTCTTATTAGTGAATGAATCGAAATTATCATTACCTGTATATTTTTACCTATATGATCATAAACGAAACAGAACGAAATGATCTGTCGAAAAAATTTAGGTAAAAAATAGTTATAAATTTCTAAAAATTTAAGCATAATAGGATCTTTCAATTATAAGGATAAGCAAACAAATAGAAAATAGGTAAATATAAGATTTAAACAGGTTGTCATATTTAATACTAAAATATGAAAAATATGAAATTAAAGGACACAGGTTTAAATGAACATATTTTTGAATGTAATTAAGATATTGGCCTGAAATTTTTTGTAAAGGGTCGAGAATTTCCATATCTAACTAAAAAAGATATTAAGGGTTAAATATGGACTAAATTGTTGTAGCTATCTGCGACCCTATTAAAATTTTGATATAAATCATAGTTTTAGAAATGAAACAAATATGTAATATATGACAAAATCTTTATTTATGAACAAAACTCAATGAAATCTTCAACGCTTGTTAAATTTGTCATTTCAAATAAAAAAATGCAAAAAAATTGAAAAGGTCAAAGGGCATCCCGCAATTCCCAAAAATAGGAATGAAAATCCCAAAAAATGGGATTTTTTTCATTTTTGCCCATAGGGTCCACATTTCCTTCAGGGCTGGGAAAATACTTTTGGAGTAAATAGAAAACATATTGAGGTTTCCGAAACTGCTTTCAGTTTTCTGATCCCAGCTTTGGGATTTTAGAACATGTCGCCATATTCGGAAGGACGCAGTGGCAACATTTTCAAAAAATAGGACAAGTTTTTTACGCCAAAGCGTTCTGCGTAAAGACACCTTTTAGAAAACTATAAAATTGTTATATGTTCTTAAAGAAAATTTTATTTTATTAATAAAAGAGTTAAGACACATTTTGGGCAAAAAAACGTCAAAAATCTAAAAATTTTTGAATTTTTAAATTAAAAAAACGTATATTTTCGGATCTGTAAATGATATTGATCTAGAATTTTTTGTATATTATTGGAAATTTTGTTGTCTAAATAACAAGAAAAAATTGAGTCCATTTGGTCCAAAATTACGCCCGGTATTCAAAAAAAGGCGGACCAAGGTATGGTAAATTTTGTATCACTAAATTTTTAAATGCCTATAACTCGGATATTATAAGAGATAAGTAGTATGTCCAAGCATGTTTTTTCAAGATCTCGTCGAGCGCTTTTAGAAAATATTTGGGTGAAAAACAAAAAAATGGCACGAGTTTAAAAATTTTACATGTCGTAGCCGCCACAGCTCCGTCCCTGGGGCATCTGCGGGGTTCATCTTCAAAACTTAAACTCGAATACTCCTTGGCTATGCTCATTCTACCCCACTGTGTATTGGAAGAAAAATATTGTAGAAAAGAAATAATATTATCAAAAAACATCCACTTTCCTTTTATTAGATCAACCGAATAATTTTGAATTATCCGATTATTAACCGGCCATTTTAAAACCTCAAATAATTATTTGTCGAATAAACCGAATAAGACAAAACCCCGAATAATTGAATACTCTAATATATGTACAGCCCGGAGTAAATTGTTTCTAAAGAAGTATTTTTAGTACTTTTGCATTCTACAACTAGTACATTTTGAATTTTCTATAATATTGAACCTAGAAACATGAAATTATAAGAGAACCTATAAAAGGGACTTTTTGGTACTTTTTCGTTCATTTAAGGGTACGTTTTGAAATGTGTTATAATGTATTTAAGTATGTGGAGATCGGATTAAGTGACAACTCATAACAGGAAAGTTTTTTTTTCATTTGGACCAGCACTCAGGGGTCATACTTATGCCAAGCATTGAGTTGGAACTAGGAAAATAGGTTGTGGGAAGGAGGATAAAGGGAGTAGTGTTTGTGGACATTTAACTTAAATCTTCTTGTATCGAAAGTGGCAGGGAATACTTCTTCAGGAAGTTTATTCCACATAGGAATAGTGCGGCTGAAGAATGAATTTTCCCTGTAATGTGTTGTGCGGTCCACTGTCCAAAGGAACACATTTCATAGTAGTATCTATAGAACAGTGAAATACACCCCACGTTACGACGGTGCACCAGTGAATCAATAGAGTTGGATACCCTACTGTCACCGATAAGTACCTTCGCCCTCTCCTGTACGCGTTCGAGTAGCTCCAAAATAGACTTCGAAGCTTCGGCCCATACATGAGAGTTGTATTCCATTTTCGGTTGGATATAAGTGGTGTAAATAGTAAGAAGATCAGATGGAGTGATGTAAGTCTTACACCGTTTCAAAAAACCGAGACACTTGAATGCTTCTTTCGATACTTGAAATATGTGTTTATTCCAGCGGACATCGCACTGAATTTTCATGTCTAGAACATCAAGAGTTTCTGATTCCTTAATATTTACACCACCCATATATATAGATGGGACAATAGTATCTGCCAAGCGTTTATGTGTTAAAAACATTGAGTCTTACGGCCGTTAAAAACGACTCCGTTAACACGACCTCATTCAGAGATTTTTATCATGTCATGATTAAGCGATTCATTCATATTGCGCCTCATTGCCCCAATCTCTAGAGGGCTCGGCCTGTGATTGAATGAATAGGAATGGTCATTTGCAAAAGAGTAGATAGAGTTGGAAGTTTTACATAGAAGGTAATTTATAAAGATAAGAAATCGGGTAGGAGAAAGTACGGAGCCTTGCGGTACCCCTGAATTAATCTTGACCTCGTTTGCTGAGATCCCATCTATAACATCTCGTATAGTGCGAGAAATAAATAAAACTCAAAATAAATCGAGAGAACTTATTACCGGCACAAAATGCAATTAGTTGTCATACAAGTGCACCATGCCACACTTTATCAAACGCCTTTGCCACCTCTTTACTTTCGCCAAAATGGTAAATGGAATGATACCATTTCTCCGAAAGGAAGGCTAGCAAGTCTCCCGTATAGCGACATCTACGAAAGCCATACTGGTGCATACTAGCCAACATGCATGAAATTTACCGGCATGATATAGAATGCTGAAGAGATAAGCTAATGGACGAGCTAGAGTCGAAGAGCACTGCTTCAAAACCAGTGCCAGTATGCCATCTGGTCCAGAAGACTTGCTAATGTTGAGATCTGTTAGAACCTTTTTAACGGCACGCGCTCAAAAGAATATATTTAGCATAGTTACTGATACCCTTTTGAGCTCGGGCAGTGGTTGATCGCTAACCAGCAAGCAAGAATTGTTTGCGAATAACTCAGCTAATAAGTTAGCTTTATCAACCGGGTCAGGTCGTCCTTGAAAAGCGTCGGAATTGAAGAACCAGCATTATCCTTTACACTTATAACGAACGACCAAAAGGTTTTGCTGTCCCTAGAAGCAGCAAGAGCCTTAACGCGAAGGCGCTGCTCGTGTAGAGCTTTTTGGCGTCTTAGCACTCTGGTACACGAAGACCTCGCCTTTTTGCGTTGCTTATCAGTTTGGTCGTTTTTGTTATTATGGCAAATTCTGAAAGCTTCCTCTCTGGATCTGATTGCATTTTTGCACTTCTGATTAAACCAAGACTACGATTTTTTTGATGGAATGAATGTTTTCATTCCCAGCATAATTATATTTTCAACCATTTTCGCCATGGCATTGACATTATTTTCTAGGAAACAAAGTTTCCAATTGAATCGCCTGTAGAACTCGTTGAGCTGAGCCCAGCGAGCCTTTTCGTAAATAAAAATAAACGTTTCGAAGCTGTTTTTGAAACACTACGAAGTTCAGAGAGGGAAAATGAGGCGGAGATGCTGCAGTGATCCCAAATCTCGAGATGTGCAAGAATATCTACTTCATACTTATTAGAATGTGAAGTGAGAAAGAGGTCCAGGGTATTATTTTGGTGCCCTTCAATACATGAAATATGTGTTGGTTCATTTACTAATTGCGCAAGGTGGTTGTGCGCGCAAATAACTCAACATATTGGCCTTCTAGAGTTGTATGACTTGAATGGCGAAGCCAAGATGAGTTGTGAACATTGAAATCGCCAGAAACTACAATTTCACTGTTCGGACAACTCTCAAGAATCGGAAAGGGCGTCGAAGTTTAATATGATAGCATCCTTTCCCGCGTTTGGACTTCTGTAAAGAAACTCGAAGTGCAAATAGTGTGTCCTGATTTTGATTTTAACCTAGAGACAGCTAAATTCGGTATTCGGTGCCTAATGGTTGCTGGCCAACTTCATTGCGAATGTACATAGCAATGCCCCGATGAAAATTGAAAAGCGATAGAAGGTGATACCCAGGTATATAAAAATCCTGTGGATCAGCATTATCAGATACCTGGGTTTCAAATGAGGCAAAAACATCCGGCTGATGGAGACAAACGTGAGCATATACAGAGAAAAAGTTCGCTCTCAACCCATGTGTGTTTATTATGTTTTATTATTTTAAACTTTAAATATATTGCACTATTTCTATTTGTTATTTTTTGATTGCTTGTTTGAAAATTTTTGTTTTTTCTTTTTTTGTTTTGCCGACGCCGATATAACGGTGGGGACAATATAAACATTGAATCACACGATAAACAATATTCAAAGGTGGACTTTGGTACTTTTTCGTTCCTTTAAAAGTACTTTTTGAAAACTCTACAATATTGAACCTTTTTTCAAATTCGGACATTTAGTTTGGTACATTTTTGCACCCCATGTTTTTGGTTTATTAATTTATGATAAATAACATGCATACATTTTTGTAATAAGTAAATTCTGGTTACTGAAAAAAAATTTTAGTATTCAGTAAATTTTTTCTGTGTCGGGCAATACAAAGTTATTGGAAGCATTTTTTATATTTTATAATATTAGATTATTAACAGAAATATAGCAAAAGAGATCAATATGATAATAGTTGTATGAGAATTTTAGTTAAATATAATATTTTTTCAGTAAACAGTAAAAAATACTGGTAATGCAAATCATAACGAATACCGAAATTTGTTTCAGTAATCAGTAAAATTTTCAACCAAAATGCATTATTAGTATTATATTTAACTAAAATTCTCATACAACTATTATCATATTGATCTCTTTTACTATATTTCTGTTAATAATCTAATATTATAAAATATAATAAATGCTTCAATAACTTTGTATTGCCAATTTATAATATTTGACCTCATATATCTATATTAATTTATATATAGTTAAGTTCTTGTCTTCTGAAAAGATTTATGATCCCAAAAAGTAAAATTAATCTCATTGTAGCTACTTGTGATGATAAATATGTATAATATTCAAAATATGTTAAAAATACAATTTTTAGTAAAATACTGCACTTTTTTGCAGTAACCAGTATATTTATTGCAATTTTTTGCAGTAGTCAGTAAAATTTACTGAATACTTTTCAGTAATCAGTAAAACTTTACTGAATACTGAATTTTTTTCAGTAAACAGTAAAAACTTATTTTTACTGCATTTTTACTTGTACTGCAAAGTGCCCATCTATGGTAAATACTAAACCAAATGTGCAGGCGCCCACCAAGAAAAAAATTATATTTGACATACTTTTTTATAAAACATATAAGTAACGCTTGCCAACACAAACTACACTTTACACTACTACCCGGTAAAATCTTTGCTTACAATGATTACCATTATGTACTTCATTAATGACTTACTTTGTAGGTAAAGTTTAAAAAAATCAAAATAAAGAAACAAACAAAAATAAAACAGTTACTTTTTCTGTTTTTTTCCTTTTTGTGAACACGATATTAAATGTCTGTTTTTAGACAAACAGAAAATAAAATAGTATTTGTGTGTGAAAACTATTATTTGACGCACAATAAAACAACGAAGCAGTGGTGTAGTAAGAGTAGCATTCAACTGGTAGAAGGAAGGTACTGAGTTCAACCCCAGTCTGTGTCGTCTTTTTATTTTTATTTTTTCATAAATATTCAATAAATAACTCTACTAAAAAACAACTTATTTCCAACTAAATAATATTGACTTACTTTTGGAACATCTCAAACAAAAATAAGTACTTTTTCTAGTAGAATTGTAAGTACTTTACTCGATGAGTTCTGGTTATTTTTCTAGTGAATTTGTAAGCAAATATTTTGCTGGGTATATCCTAATTGGTTAGAATAACTCGAAAATGAAGAGTATCATCATCACTGTACTAAACCTGCATATTAGCGATATACTGATTCATTTATTACGGTGTATCATGTACCGACATGACCAATTAAACTTTTCTACTTATATATTAATAGGCTTTGTTTTTATCCATCTTTAAAATCCTTAAAATCAATAAAAACTAATATTTATGTAGAATTATTGTCCCACCAATGTTTTCCCAGTTCAAACATCAACATCCTTTTGTATCTTACATTATTATCATAATACATTATTATTGCGATTGCGTGGTTCACTGTCTTATTGTTCACCAGATATTCAACCTCACTCTGCATGTCTTTTGGAATTTTTCCTTCGAGGTTGGTTTAGCCGACCTCTCTATGTCAATCATAGAGAGCGTCCGATTTTTCCTTAGAAGTGTCAATTTCCTTCTCTGTGCTCCAGATGGTCATTTCTTAGTAATAGGTGGTTTAGCTATGCTAACACTTACCTCTTTTACCATTTGCTCTACTTCATTCTTCTTGGGATTTGCTAGAATGATGTTGTTATTATTATCTGAGTAATAGGTATTTTAGCTATGCTATCACTTACCTCTTTTACCATTTGCTCTTATCTTTAATTATTTTGTTACATTTTTTTATTTTTAGTGTGATATTAATAAAATTTTGTGGAAATATTTTCCTGACTATGTGGATAATGCCAACTATTTTTTTTTGGAATTATGTTCATAATTGTGACCAGTGACCCTATCGAAAATTTCGTATAAACGGACATTGCACTATAGGCTAGAGAGTGCTGCTATGATGATGGATTTAACATAAATTAGTTATGTGTTTTTAGCTTTTATTAAAAAGAGGAAAAAAACAGCATTATCTGTATTGGATTTAAAATATTAAGATTTGAAAATGTCATTGCAAGTACTTTTGAAGAAGAAACTATATTTAATGAGATTTTCTGAAATTAGTTTAAAATGGATCTACTCGTATTTAACTAACATAAAACAAACCGTTCTTTTTAAAAACAGCTGCTCCTGAAGTATTGATGTCCTTTTTAGTGTACCTCAGGGTAGCCATCTCGGGCCACTTCTGTTTTCCTGGCTTATTAATGACTTACCTGCTATGATTCACTGTTCCAATATCCTAATGTACGCTGAAGGCGTAAAAATCTTCCTAAGTTATCGCTAAATATCCGATCAGAGACTTCTTCAAAATGACCTAAATTCGTTTTACTTATGGTGCACTATAAATCTAATGCAGCTTAATCTCAAAAAATGTAAATACATGAGATTTGTAAGAAATAATCCGATTCCTGCCAACTATGTTTTTGATGGATATGATCTTGAGCTTGTAGATAGCTTTCTGGATCTAGGAAGTCCACTTCACTCCAAACTAAATTTTATTCCGCACATAACTATGACGGTTAATAAAGCTAGAAGCGTACTTGGTTTTATAAAATGGTGGGCAAAAGAGTTTAACGATCCTTATGTTACTAAATCGCTCTACACATCTCTTGTAAGGCCTATACTCGTATATGGATCCATAATATGGGATCCCCTATATAAAAAATATTCCGATATCATTGAATCCGTTCAAAAACAATTTCTGGTGTTTCGTCTCCGAGGACTGCATTTTAATCCCAACATACCGTTAACAGTTCCTAGATAAAAATATAAATTTATATTTCTTCAGATTTTATATAACATACATCCTCCGCTCATACTAACGAACTAACAAAATCTTATAATATCAGAAAATTTAAACGGTTTAAATATTACAAAAACTTGATTTAAATGGCTCAGATAAATTATATAGTACTCGGTTTCCGTGTTTCCATCTATTAAATGGGACTAAGATAGCGTAAATATCGATATATAAAATATATTCAATTTTAAAAATAAATTTGTTTGTTGTAAAGGATTTTTATTTCCCCTTACCGCAGCCGCAAGTTTAATTCATTGAATTTAATATACAACACATTAAGTTTTCATTACATATTAATTTTAACATATACTCCACCAAAAAATTAATACTTCATCAATAGAGCATTAAATAGAAAATATGCAAATACTAAGAGCAGTTTTAATCTTATTTAAAGATTATGACTTAATAAATATCTAAACAAATTTTTCTATTCAATATTATTTAAAATATATTCCGGTAAAACCTATATCATCGAAAATAATGACCTTAAATATGGTCATTCTAAAGCACAAAAATATTATATTTGAAATTCTTCACATTTGATCAATATTTCAGGATAGTTATACCAGTTAGATTTCGTCAATATTTCTATGTTATATTACACAATGTCTTAGCTTTACTATGCAAAAAAATATGTCAATATTTAACATTTTATAAAAAGTATTTATTTATTCTACCATTTTCTACTGTGAACTGGTTTGAATTGAAAATTTAATAGAATATCAAATTGTTTATTTTTTCATAGTTTAGAACATAGTAGAAACAAGTAATATTTCTATATTCGGTTGTGCCAAATCTTATATACCCTTCACCAAGTATGTTTTAAAAAACAGTTTTTATTTATTTTGTATCTCTGCGCACATATCACACATAACATACACAAAAACAAATATAAACTGTAGCAGAAAGAAATATTAACCGTTGTACTGTAATACCACCGTCAAACTGTATTGCCACCCTCAAACAAATATGAGTTGTATTACCAAAATATTACTGCTTTATCTCCTTGTTCTTGTTATACCCTTCACAGAACAGCAACCAAATATACAAAACGAAACCAAATATGAAAAACCAAATACATCTCAACAATTCAGAGGTTGTCTCGGATTTTTGCTCATATCTCCGTATTTATCGACCGATTTTGCTGATTTAAATAGCGATCTTCTCGAAAGCATGTCTAACTGAATTATTGAAGATTCGGATCTCGCCGATATCTGGGGACCTCTAAAAACTGATTTCAACAGACAGACGGATAGACAGACAGACGGACATGGCTTAATCGACTCCGCTATCTATAAGGATCCAGAATACATATATCTTTTAGGGTCGGAAAATTATATTATAGAAATTACAAACGATATGACAAACTTATATATACCCTTCTCACGAAAGTGAAGGGTATAAAAATAAAGGTATAACCGTTCTCTCTTTTCGTAGCCATATTAAACTTCTGAATTTTAAGCGATTTATTATTTTATATGCTACCGTATATACTTTATAAATCCGTGTTTTTTGTTTACTTTTTATTTCTTTCAATTTAATAATATAAAATGGAAAAAAATTTTCAAACTAAATTAAAATATTAATAAACATAAAATTCTAATAGCAAAGAAAATAAAAAAGTGTTAGCGGATGGACCTCGCTGGTTTCAAGTTTGCTTTGTAAGTAGTGCGGGCCATTCTCCATAAAAACATAATTTCATTACTTCATCTTGTGTCCAATTGCAGAAGTTTCTTATGAGTGATGTGTTCTGCTGGTATTTTGTTTTATTGCCAACGTATTAAGTATGTGTCCGGTAAGGTTGTTTACCGGTCCCTCATTTCTCGGATGAACATATCTTGCGCTGTCAAACATGTCCAAGTAAGAAAATTATATGAATCTTCGAACGGCAGTAACGTTCTAAAGAAGATGTGTCCTGTGTCATTTGTTTGAAGATTCAACGTAAACAATTGCAAGAGGTGTTATTTTGGGGTTTAATGCCAATAAATCATGGTATTAAGATAAAATACAACACGAACTTGTTAGGTTTAGTGTGGTCCGTTTATGAGCTGAACCGTTTTTATAAAAAATATTCTTAGTGCACACAATTTTAAATGACTAATTTAAAAATTATACGCATTTTTTATTTCTAATTTCCTAAATATGATTCCCCTACTACATGTGTGGCAACGTTTTTCTTTTTTTGTTTACAAAAAATAAATTTCAATAATTCTCATTTACGCCAAAAAA
>NC_060952.1:54839467-54874994 GCF_022045245.1 Lucilia cuprina | reverse complement strand
TTCAGATGGGATTAAACATCGACAAACCACTTCCAAGTTGCGGTAGTACAAATGACGGTAATACGGCGACAAGGTTTTTTCGTGATTTTGAAATTACTTCAAAAATAATTGGAATCGACAAGGAGTTGCTTCGAAGAGTTAACACTATTTTAATGGCACTGAATAGTAAACATAAAATTAATGGAAATCGATTTGGGGAATATACCTCTGAAATTTCTAAATTACTTGTATCTCTGTATCCATGGAGGGAACTAACAACAACAGAACACAAAGTATTGTGTCATGGTCAAATAATAATTGAATTGAATATTCTTCCATTTGGAGAGTTAACAGAAGAAGCGCAGGAAGCGAGGAATCGAGATTTTAAGCATGTTCAACTTTTCAGCTCAAGAAAATGCTCCAGGCAATCACAGAATGAAGATATTTTTAATAGTTTACTTCTATCTTCTGATCCTGTTCTTTCAACTATGCGAAAAAGATGGATTTGTTATGAAACTCTATCATCTCAAAACGAGGAAGATTTAAAGGACTTATATTACCTTCTGGATATGTATACCGATATGACAGATTATTTTATAGAAAATAAGTAGTGTTAGGAATTAACTATATAAGTAGGTTGAAAGAATTAATTGTATTATGTTTAAGATAAACAGTTCAAATTAAAAAAGCTATTATACTAACTGATGATATTGTATTAAATTGTGTTTTATATCATAGTTTTAGAAATTTAACAAATATGTAATATATGACAAAATCTTTATTTATGAACGAAACTCAATGAAATCTTCAACGCTTGTTAAACTTGCCATTTCATATAAGAAAACGCAAAAAAAAAAATTGAAAAGGTCAAAGGGCATCCCGCAATTCCCAAAAATAGGAATGAAAATCCCAAAAATGGGATTTTTTACATTTTTGCCTATAGGGTCCACATTTCTTTCAGGACTGGGAAAATATTTTTGGAGTAAATAGAAAACATATTGAGGTTTCCAAAACTGCTTTCAGCTTTCTGATCTCAGCTTTGGGATTTTAGAACATGTCGCCCAAAGTTGAAGTTTTGATAAAAAAATAGGTCATATTCGGAAGGACGCATTGGCAACATTTTCAAAAAATAGGACAAGTTTTTTACGCCAAAGCGTTCTGCGTAAAGATACCTTTTAGAAAACTATAAAATTGTTATATGTTGTTAAAGAAGATTTTATTTTATTAATAAAAGAGTTAAGACACATTTTGGGCAAAAAAACGGCAAAAATCTATAATTTTTTGAATTTTTAAATTAAAAAACGTATATTTTTGGATCTGTAAATGATATTGATATGAAATTTTTTGTATATTATTGGAAATTTTGTTGTCTAACTAACAAGAAAAAATTGAGTCCATTTGGTCCAAAATTACGCCCGGTATTCAAAAAAGGCGGACCAAGGTATGGTAAATTTTGTATCACTAAATTTTTAAATGCCTATAACTCGGGTATTGTAAGAGATAAGTAGTATGTCCAAGCAGGTTTTTTCAAGATTTCATCAAGCGCTTTCAGAAAATATAAAAATCTTTGTATGTGGGTGAAAAACAAAAAAATGGCACGAGTTTAAAAATTTTACATGTCGTAGGTACCCTACTTTGAGCCGCCACAGCTCCGTCCCTGGGGCATCTGCGGGGTTCATCTTCAAAACTTAAACTCGAATACTCCTTGGCTACGCTCACGCCAAATTTTATACCGATCGGATCAGCCGTTTAGAAATGCCAGATTTATTTCCAAAAAATTTCCATTCTGCCCCACTGTGCGTTCCAATGAACTAAAGTAAAGGTAATGTCACTATTTTAAAGATTTCTTGTTAGTAATTTCTAGAAGTAGGTAAATCAAAACAACTTATTAGAATGTTTCTGAAGTATTGTTATAAAAATCATCCAATAAATATTCTTTATTATAGAAAAGAAATTAGGGAATTAATACATAAAAAATGTATTATAAAAATATTGAACTTTGTATAAGTATACAGTAATTTTACGGTTAAATAAAAAGTTTTTCTTAATCGGTTATTTGATATAAATTATTCGGTTTATTCGTTATTTGAAATTTGGCAATTTTCATCTATTCGAGTGATTAATCGTCAAAAATTGATCGATTAACCGATAGACGATTAAACATTTGAATAACCTAACATACCTGTCAATTTATTTTTTTAAAGTTTAATCAGAAAATTAAAAAAAGTACCAGTAAAAGAACGAAAAAGTACCAAAAAAGTCTCTGGACTTTGGAGAACGAAAAAGTACAAAAAAATATCACTTGGTACTGGTGTTCCAAATAACACCCCATTAGCATATTGTGTGTTTCTCAAACTAAATATATTATCTAAATTAGTTCATTGCGTTCAAATTTCCTATTTTCAACCTCTTTTGATACTTTTTTCCTCTACATAAACGATATAATTACCAGAGTTCACCCCGCGGCAGAAATTCGACCGGAACCATTAAAGGAAAATTTGCGTACACATGCAACAAAATAAAATCTTATTTTTGTAGTTGAAATGTTTGACAAAAATTTATCTCAATCATTAATCATTATTAAGAAAAATGTTATATATTAATTAAAACTAGAGTACATAAATGGAGCTCCGCTTCCCAAATTTCCAATTTTAATACTCTTAAAATTAAATGTGGCATAACTTGATTCCTTAAACATATATGTTTTGTTTCTTGCTTTGTTTGTTTGTTATTTAGTTCAAGCATACGTACGTGTGACTTTTGTTTCTATGGATTAGTAACAACTTTTAATGCTTATAGCTCCCAAAATTCTGAACACATCTGCGAACAAACCTTTAAAATGATATACCTTTGACCAAGATCGATGTAAACTGTAAGAGAAAAAGGGGTCACAAAAAATCGCCTTGCCTATTAATTATATATATCCGGAAAGAAGTTTGATACCTTACACCAGTCAGTATGTTAAAAATGGGGATTATTTAAAAAATAAAGCATTTGATTTCTTTTTATACCCTCAGTGTGATATCAGTGGTGATAGAAATATTCATCCGAGACCCAACAAAGTATATATATCCTTATGAAATTCTGAGTCCGCCTGTCCGTCCGTCTATCTGTCTGTGTAAAACGAAATTCAGCCAAAATATTTATTATTATCCGGTACAGTTTGGTGTTGCAAATGATCAAAATTGGTTCACATCGGGAAAAGTTATGAATTTAAAACAACCCCGAACAAATTAGCATTCTTTACACATTCTGATGTAATTTTCTCGAAAACTATACAAGATAATTTCATGAATATTATCACACATTCGAGACCTTGAATTCTTGCTCAAAATTGCCAGAATCGGTCCATAAATTCATATACCTCCCATACAAAAGTACATATTCCTGGAAAATGAGTTTTTTGGTAATAACTTCCGTCAGAACGTTGATATATTCACAAAATTTTACATATTTAAATCTTATGTCAAAAGAATTCATTGAATGAAAAAACTTTCTGGATCAGTCCATAATTGGTCATAGCTCCCATACAAGGATCCTTCCCGAAAACCACTTAATGAATATTGCTGATATGCACAGAAATATTACTATGAATTGTTTTCCGATTAGTCTTTAATTGGTCATAGCTCTTACACAAGGACCCTTCCCGAAAATCACTTAAACGCACATAACTCATTACTTAGTATTGCTCTTATGCACAAAAATATTAATGTGAAATTTTTTTTCCGCTCGGTCAATAATTGGTCATATTCTCATACAAGGTCTCTTCCCGAAAATCATTTAAACGCACATAACTCATTGCTAAGTTGAAATATCCATACAAAGTTTGACACAGGTATTGCTCATAATATTACTGTGAAATTGTTTTCCTATCGGTCCATAATTGATCATAGCTTCTATGCAAGGTCCCTTTCAGAAAAAAAAACTTAAAGGAACATAACTTATTACCAAATAGTGATACCAACAACAAATTTGGCTAATACATACTGTATTTGTACACAGAAATGTTATTTCAAAATTTTTTCACTATCGGTTCATCTTTGTTCATAGCACAAATATTGCTCTTACATTCATAAGTAACACTTTAAAATTATTTTAAGATCATACTAGGTCCCCTCCAGAAAATCACTAAATTCTCAATATTCATTACCAAATAATGATATAGATACAGAATTTTGATATTTGTCTTTATATACATAATTGGTCATAGCTCCCATACAAGGTCCCCTGCCGAAAATCTCTTAAAAGAACATTACTCATTATCAAATAAAGCTACTGATACAAAATTTAGCAAAAATATTAACTTGGTATTCTATTTCAAGATTTTTTGTGATCGGTCCATAACATGGGTGCGGTCGGTCCCATGCAAGGTTCCTTACAGAAAATCACTTGAACACAAATTACTTATTACTAAATTACTATTTTACTACCATTTTAACATGGGCTTGTCCTACGAGGAAGTCAATCGTCACTCTACACCCCACAAAGAGACAGTAAAGAGGCAATTGTCTCCGCTCTCGCTTACAAAGGGGACACTAAAGTGACGACTGTCTTCATTCTCGTTTACAAAGAGTTTATTTGTGACAAAAGACCAAAAACATACGAATTGGAGTCAGCCACTTAACGTACCACTTGTGGTGGCCACTAGTCACCTGACTACCTAGGTAACCAACCATTTTAACATGGGCTTGTCATACGAATTACTATCATCCAGGTGGTTAACTTTTAGAGAAAATTGATGTCTTTTTTCGTATGCATTGACTCTTTATCGAACTGCTGGGTTGTAAAAGCATATCTTAGGGCGCTATATAAAATAAAAAAATGGTGTTGGTAATGTTCAATAAATATTTTAATTGTAACAAATTTAAGATGTAATAAATCTAGGGGTTTTTCTATCTAAGACATGAGAAAACAAATATTTGACCAACTAAAAAAGTAATAATATAAAAGTAGCTGGTGGAGGGTATTGAAGATTCGGCTCAGCCAAATATAGCACGCTAACTTGTTTAACTTTATTTCGGAATATTTTTACTTTTTTTGGCAAAAAAAAACAATTTTTTACAAAATGGCTCAAAGGGGAGTAGACAAAATATGGCGCTATCCCTATAAAATGTTGGTATGGGGAGTTAGGTTAGGCTAGGGTCAAATGAAGCACGATCATTACAAAAATCGGTAGTGCCATTTAAAAGTTCTGTAAAACTAAGTTTTGTCGACATTTGTTGACATAATAGATCATTTAAATTAATTATAAGCCCAAAAGCCCTATTTAGGGGATACGTTTGGTATGGGGGCTACCCAAATTTCATCAAATAATTGTGGCCTGTACCTTGTGCACAAGGTTTACATGGACAACCAGCCAGACGGACGGACATTGCTTAATCGACTCAGAAAATTATTCTAAGCAGATTGGTATACTTAAAGTGGTATAGGACATATTTTTGTATGTTACAAACATTAGCATAAACCCAACATACCCTCCCCACTAAAGTGGTGTAGGATATAATGAACGAAAGTATATTAATGAAGGGATGGATAATAATAATAATTATTGTTGTACTAATAAATATAGTTTTTAGAATTTTTTAACTTTTTGAAATCTTTTTTATTTCAACATAATTTGCAAATTATAATAATTAAGCAAAATGTAATGACATATATTTTAATATTTAAAATAAAAATGTGCAAAACAGGGTAAAAAATATTTGCTACTTTTAAACTTTTAAAAAAATATTAGGTTTTACTGATTACCATTTTTTCAGTAAACAGTAAAAATTTACTAAATACTGAAAAATGCTTCAGTAACCGGTAAAGATATACTGCATGCAGAATTTTTTTCTTCGGAATTACCTTCAGGAAACTGAGTTTTCTGAACACTGAAAATAATTCATTCAGTTCTCTTTTTCACGATAAAGAGCAACAGGCCCGATCGTGGCCTTGGTGTATTTTTTTAGATTTGATGTAGTACACATCCTCCTATTAACCTAACCTAAGTACTTTTAGACCCAAAAAAAAGTACTCTCTGAAATATATTTTGATACTGAAAACAAAATCACGTTTACCATCCCTGGTTTATATCTAATACTTCTTCTCTGATTCTATTACCTAAGTTCAATGTTATCAAGTCTTTAGTATTAAGGAAATTAAGTATTAGTATTAAGTATTAGTATTAAGGAAATTAAGGGATTGTCCCGTGCGATTGGTGTTTGTACTACCCCAAGCTACGTTGGTGGTAGTGTCGGAGAATCGAAAGGCAGGTAAACAGATGCAAGGAATATATTGAAACGACCTTGCTTCAGCACCGTTGCATCCGAGGAGAAAACATAAGTTCTTGTGATATAAGATACATGTTCTTGGGCGAGAAACTGTATCAGCGTAGAAAAGTTTGAAATTTACGTGATTTAATCCTGAAACTTTCTTGCGAATCGTCCAAGGTTCCTGGATTAAAGCTAATTATATGTATTTTACCTGTGTTAATTTTAGCCATCAGAGCGTTGGTAGCTGTCTCGCTCCGATGGAGGTTTATTTGGACAACCTCAATCATGGTCATCCATTAAACTGTTTTCCAGCGAGTTGGAGATCACCTCCTCGCTCTTTGGATTTGACTCCTCTGGGTAGCCTGAAGTTATTAATCAATGCAGTGGGTACTGTTGATGGCTCTGTGGTGTCCTTATAGGAATAGCAGTATTTTTAATAGACATATTTCCAATTCTGGAGAGCACTGCTGTTCTGTCTTTTGTCGGGTTGGTGATTTCCTTATCGCTTTTAGGATTTGACTCCACAACATTGCCAGTACTTGCTAATGATCCTTTCGGTACTGTCGTAGGTGTTTTAGTGTCCTTGTCGGATCCGGTTTTAACAGCCCTTTTAATCGCCAATTGATAGGAGGATGTGTAATACATCAAATCGATAAAGGCCTGTTGCTCTTTATATTTTTAATAGACATATTTCCAGAATTGGAAATATGTCTATGAAAAGTACTGCTATTCCTATAAGGACACCACAGAGCCATCAACAGTACCCACTGCATTGATTAATAACTTCTGGCTACCCAGAGGAGTCAAATCCAAAGAGCGAGGAGGTGATTTCCAACTCGCTGGGAAACAGTTTAATGGATGACCATGATTGAGGTTGTCCAAATAAACCTCCATCGGAGCGAGACAGCTACCAACGCTCTGATGGCTAAAATTAACACAGGTAAAATACATATAATTAGCTTTAATCCAGGAACCTTGGACGATTCGCAAGAAAGTTTCAGGATTAAATCACGTAAATTTCAAACTTTTCTACGCTGATACAGTTTCTCGCCCAAGAACATGTATCTTATATCACAAGAACTTATGTTTTCTCCTCGGATGCAACGGTGCTGAAGCAAGGTCGTTTCAATATATTCCTTGCATCTGTTTACCTGCCTTTCGATTCTCCGACACTACCACCAACGTAGCTTGGGGTAGTACAAACACCAATCGCACGGGACAATCCCTTAATTTCCTTAATACTAATACTTAATACTAATACTTAATTTCCTTAATACTAAAGACTTGATAACATTGAACTTAGGTAATAGAATCAGAGAAGAAGTATTAGATATAACCAGGGATGGTAAACGTGATTTTGTTTCAGTATCAAAATATATTTCAGAGAGTACTTTTTTTTGGGTCTAAAAGTACTTAGGTTAGGTTAATAGGAGGATGTGTACTACATCAAATCTAAAAAAATACACCAAGGCCACGATCGGGCCTGTTGCTCTTTATCGTGAAAAAGAGAACTGAATGAATTATTTTCAGTGTTCAGAAACTCAGTTTCCTGAAGGTAATTCCGAAGAAAAAAATTCTGCATGCAGTATATCTTTACCGGTTACTGAAGCATTTTTCAGTATTTAGTAAATTTTTACTGTTTACTGAAAAATACTGGTAATCAGTAAAACCTAATATTTTTTTAAAAGTTTAAAAGTAGCAAATATTTTTTACCCTGTTTTGCACATTCTTATTTTAAATATTAAAATATATGTCATTACATTTTGCTTAATTATTATAATTTGCAAATTATGTTGAAATAAAAAAGATTTCAAAAAGTTAAAAATTCTAAAAACTATATTTATTAGTACAACAATAATTATTATTATCCATCCCTTCATTAATATACTTTCGTTCATTATATCCTACACCACTTTAGTGGGGAGGGTATGTTGGGTTTATGCTAATGTTTGTAACATACAAAAATATGTCCTATACCCACTTTAAGTATACCAATCTGCTTAGAATAATTTTCTGAGTCGATTAAGCAATGTCCGTCCGTCTGGCTGGTTGTCCATGTAAACCTTGTGCACAAGGTACAGGCCACAATTATTTGATGAAATTTGGGTAGCCCCCATACAAACGTATCCCCTAAATAGGGCTTTTGGGCTTATAATTAATTTAAATGATCTATTATGTCAACAAATGTCGACAAAACTTAGTTTTACAGAACTTTAAATGGCACTACCGATTTTTGTAATGATCGTGCTTCATTTGACCCTAGCCTAACCTAACTCCCCATACCAACATTTATAGGGATAGCGCCATATTTTGTCTACTCCCCTTTGAGCCATTTTGTAAAAATTGTTTTTTTTTGCCAAAAAAAGTAAAAATATTCCGAAATAAAGTTAAACAAGTTAGCGTGCTATATTTGGCTGAGCCGAATCTTCAATACCCTCCACCAGCTACTTTTATATTATTACTTTTTTAGTTGGTCAAATATTTGTTTTCTCATGTCTTAGATAGAAAAACCCCTAGATTTATACATCTTAAATTTGTTACAATTAAAATATTTATTGAACATTACCAACACCATTTTTTTATTTTATATAGCGCCCTAAGATATGCTTTTACAACCCAGCAGTTCGATAAAGAGTCAATGCATACGAAAAAGACATCAATTTTCTCTAAAAGTTAACCACCTGGATGATAGTAATTCGTATGACAAGCCCATGTTAAAATGGTTGGTTACCTAGGTAGTCAGGTGACTAGTGGCCACCACAAGTGGTACGTTAAGTGGTCAGTTCGGGACTGTCCCGTCGAACTGCTGGGAACATGTAATAATGTGCATGTATGTATGTGTGTAATACATATACATATATAATTTTGTTCTACACAAATTATGCAACTAGTTAAATACGGTTAAATTGCTTTTAGGGGCAGGACCTAGAATGGGAAATATGACCAATTGTAGAATGATCGTAAAAAAATCTAAAAGCAAAATTTCTGTACATAAAAGCATATTTCAATCAAAGGAAAGGAACCTTGCATGGGACCGACCGCACCCATGTTATGGACCGATCGCAAAAAATCTTGAAATAGAATTCCAAACTAACATTTTTGCTAAATTTTATATCAGTAGCTTTATTTGATAATGAGTAATGTTCGTTTAAGAGATTTTCGGCAGGGGACCTTGTATGGGAGCTATGACCAATTATGTATATAAAGACAAAATATCAAAATTCTGTATCTGTATCATTATTTGGTAATGAATATTGAGAATTTAAGTGATTTTCTGGAGGGGACCTAGTATAATCTTAAAATAATTTTGAAGTGTTACTTATGTATGTAAGAGCAATATTTGTGCTATGAAGAGCAATGGGAGCTATGAACAAAGATGAACCCATAGTGAAAAAAATTTTGAAATAACATTTCTGTGTACAAATATAGTATGTATTAGCCAAATTTGTTGTTGGTATCACTATTTGGTAATAAGTTATGTTCCTTTAAGTTTTTTTTTCTGAAAGGGGCCTTGCATAGAAGCTATGATCAATTATGGACCGATAGGAAAACAATTTCACAGTAATATTATGAGCAATACATGTGTCAAACTTTGTATGGATATTTTAATTTAGCAATGAGTTATGTGCGTTTTAATAATTTTCGGGAAGAGACCTTGTATGAGAGATATGACCAATTATTGACCGATCTGAAAAAAATTTCACATTAATATTTCTGTGCATAAGAGCAATACTAAGTAATGAGTTATGTCCGTTTAAGTGATTTTCGGGAAGGGTCCTTGTGTAAGAGCTATGACCAATAGAGGTTTATTTGGACAACCTCAATCATGGTCATCCATTAAACAGTTTTCCAGCGAGTTGGAGATCACCTCCTCGCTCTTTGGATTTGACTCCTCTGGGTAGCCTGAAGTTATTAATCAATGCAGTGGGTACTGTTGATGGCTCTGTGGTGTCCTTGTAGGAATAGCAGTATTTTTATTAGACATATTTCCAATCCTTGAGAGCACTACTGTTCTGTCTTCTGTCGGGTTGGTGATTTCCTTATCGGTTATTCGAATAAAAGGAAACTAGATGTTATTATTGCTTTTAACAATAATTTTCTTACAATTTTGAAAAAAAGCATGTGAAAATAGATTCCATTTACAGAATTGCGTACTCCGATTTTTATGTCCTTATAAAAGGAGTTTAAAGGTCTACAAACGAATATTCATAATATTTATATGTATTTAATAATGCTTATATTGGTATCAAACGAAACCTGTCAATCTATCTATCTATCTATCTATCTATCTATCTATCTATCTATCTATCTATCTATCTATCTATCTATCTATCTATCTATCTATCTATCTATCTATCTATCTATCTATCTATCTATCTATCTATCTATCTATCTATCTATCTATCTATCTATCTATATTATTTACCTGTCTCACTTGGAAATTACATTTAAAAAGTTTCATTTTCGACTCAAAAACTTTTAACTACTTTTGATGATCTTGATGATTTGAAATAAATTATATTATTTCGAAGCAGAGGAACTCAGCTTCATTTGAAATTAAGATTAATACCAAATTTGGAATTCCATCTTTTGAAATTGGATGTCTTTTAAACTTTAAAGTATTTTTACAGGAGCATAAGAGCTCCTGAGGGAACTTTATTTGTAATAGGTATCGACCAGAAATCCATGGCTAGTCTTGCAAAGAATAAAGGTAGGGCTTACTTGGTCTCTAAAGCTGTCATATTCAAAATTGGGAAGGTACCGATTGGAAGGCCTGTTACAACAAGCCTCGAAAAGGACACTAAAAAACCTAAGACCTTCAGTATCCACTACTGATAAAATTAAGGAGTGAAATCCTAAAATCGAGGAATTTGCGATTAAGCCAGAAGGAAGTGTAGTTGTCCTTTCCAAAATTGGGAAGGCGCCGATTGAAAGGGCTGTTAAAACCGGATCCGTCAAGGACACTAAAACACCGAAAGCATTATTAGCAAGTACTGGCAATGTTGTGGAATTAGGAATGTGTCTGTTAAAAATACGGCTATTCCTATAAGGACACCACAGAGCCATCAACAGTACCCACTGCATTGATTAATAACTTCAGGCTACCCAGAGGAGTCAAATCCAAAGAGTGAGGAGGTGATCACCAACTCGCTATAAAACAGTACAATGTATGACCATGATTGAGGTTGTCCAAATAAACCTTCATCGGAGCGAGACAGCTACCAACGCTCTGATGGCTAAAATTAACACAGGTAAAATACATATAGCTTTAATCCAGGTACCTTGGACGATTCGCAACAAGGTTTCTGGATTAAATCACGTAAATTTCCAACTTTTTTACGCTGATACAGTATCTCGCCCAAGAACATGTATCTTATATCACAAGAACATATGTTTTCTCCTCGGATACAACGGTGCTAATGCAAGGTCGTTGCAATATATTCCTTGCATCTGTTTACCTGCCTTTCGATTCTCCGACACTACCACCAACATCGGATCTGATGAAACTGGTTGAAGAGGCACAAAAGAAAAATAAGAAAATTGTAATAGGTTGTGATGCCAACTCGCACCATGTAGCTTGGGGTAGTACAAACACCAATCGCACGGGACAATCCCTCATGGATTTCCTTAATACTAAAGACTTGATAACATTGAACTTAGGTAATAAAGCTACCTTCGTCAATAGAATCAGAGAAGAAGTATTAGATATAACCAGGGATGGAAAAAGTGATTTTGTTTCAGTATCTGAAAAAATACACCAAGACCACAATCGGGTCTGTTGCTCTTTATCGTGAAAAAAGAACTGAATGAATTATTTTCAGTGTTCAGAAACTCAGTTTCCTGAAGGTAATTCCGAAGAATCTTCCAGTCAGTGTTTATCAGGAATGTTATTTCGGAACTTCCAAGATACTTGGATCTAACTTCGACGAATGTCGGACAGTGGCAAAGAAAGTGCTCTAGAGTTTCACTGTCCTCTCCACATGCTCTATATACGTCTGAATCTGCACGTCCATTTTTGCATGTGCTCGTAATCGTGTTTGTCCACTTACTAACTTCAGACTTGCTTATTTTTAAGAGATTTGTCGTATTGGATTTTCGTGGTTCTACTCACTGTTTCATTATTCCAAGAGGTCTTATGGGATTCTCTCACCCATATTTTTAGTTCAGCCTTTGTTGCGTCGAATGGTTTGGTATTTGTCAGGTTAACTGCCTCGAGCTCCCTCCTAATGGACGTAGATGAACCGATATTGGAGGAAGGAGAGGGTAACATGGAAATATTTATTATATCTGACATGGGTAAAGGTGTGATCAAGAGCTTTGCTCCCCATAAAGCTGCAGCCGTACATCTGTCACAGATATTCACTGCGTGCTTAAAACTGGTTTATACCCCTGTTAAATGGCAAGATGCAAGGGAAATATTTATACCCAAACCAGGGAAACCTAGCTATGTGACACCTAATGGCCCAAATAGACTACACAAGCGGCTTTACAAACATACCTTTTTTACTTCAACACACACCACAAACATTGCTAGTACAAACACCGATTTTTTCACGTTTTTGTAGACTTGCAAAGATACAGATGTAAATTTTTCTTCGAAATATGAATTTTATAAAAAAATGGTTATTTATGAATATAAACAATACAAATGAATTGACAAAAATTCAATATGTTTGTGTAAAAATCAAAATTTTTTGTTTTTTGATCAAACAAACCGCAAGCATTTGTAAACACGAATCACTCTCATACACTACACAACAGGCTTGCACAAACGTAAAATATATATCGACCAATCATTGACTAATAGGGGGTGGACTCATTACTGCAAGGATAGGTCCATTATTGACTCTACTCTCCATACAACCACTCTTACAAATAAACAGTTTACGGTTTTTTGTAAGACTACATTATTAATAATAAAGCAGTTGTAGTAGCCATAATATCATATTATGATCATTATTAGCATCATGGTTAAGTTCATAGGAGGTTGATATGGTTAGGTTGATAGGAGGATCTACATCAACTAAGAAGAAATACACCTAGGCCACTATCGGGCCTGTTGTGCGCTCCAATTCATGAAAAAAATTTTTCACTAAATGTATGATTTTTCCATGTTTAGAAACTCAGTTTCCTAGACGTAATTCCTAAGAATCTTCCAATCAGTGTTGGTTAAGAATGTTGTTTCCGGAATAACATAACTTCCAAGATACTTGGATCTAACTTCGACGAATGCCTGACAGTGGCAAAGAAAGTGCTCCAGAGTTTCACTGTCCTCTCTACATTGGTCTGAACCGGCATGTCCAATTTTGTATAGATGTGCACGTAATTCTGTGTGTCCACTTAGAATTCGTACCATCATACTAACCTCAGACTTGCTCATTTTGAGGAGATTTCTCGTCCTGCTCTCATCAGGGTCACCCCATAAAATCTTTGTGGTTCTACCCACCGTTTTATTATTCCAAGAGGCCTTATGGGATTCTCTCATACATATTTATATCCTTCACCTTCGTGGGAAGGGTATATATAAGTTTGTCATTCTATTTGTAATTTCTATAATATAAATTTCCGACCCTATAAAGTATATATATTCTGGATCCTTATAGATAGCGGTGTCGATTAAGCCATGTCCGTCTGTCTGTCTGTTGAAATCAATTTTCTAAAGACTCCAGATATCTTCAAGATCCAAATCATCAATAATTCTGTCAGACATGCTTTCGAGAAAATTGAAAATCAGCAAAATCGGTCTATAAATAACTGAGATATGGGTAAAAATCTGAGACTACCTCTGAAAATTTCCTCAACAAATTATAAATAAAAGCATAAAAACAACGCTGATCCCAGATAGAATGTCTTGGTCAAGCGGAACATTGGAGCAAGTACCAGTAGGAGTCCGTTGTTACACGGATGGCTCTAAATTGGAGGACAAAGTGGGGCTGGGGTTCTATATTGAAGACCCAGAAACGGAAATATACCACCGCTTACCAAATCATAACACAAGCTTCCAGGCAGAAGTACGAGCAATAACGGAATGCGTAAATTGGATTAGAATAAACATGGCGCCCACAGCGCTTAATATATTTACCGACAGCCAGAAGGCAATTAGGGCGATATCAGGTAATAGAACCAAATCTAAGACAGTAATGGATTGTAAGAAAACTTTAACTGAATACTCTTCCAGAGGTAAGGTTCACATTATATGGGTACCAGCCCACTCGGGAGTAGTCGGTAACGAAAGGGCGAATGTAGTAGCTTTAAAAGGAAGGGAGCTCGAGGCAGTTAACCTGACAAACGCAAAACCATTCGACGCAACAAAAACTGATCTAAAAGTATGGGTGAGAGAAACCCATAAGGCCTCTTGGAATAATGAAACAGTGGGTAGAACCACGAAGATTCTATGGGGTGACCCTGATGAGAGCAAGACGAGAAATCTCCTCAAAATGAGCAAGTCTGAGGTTAGTATGATGGTACGTATTCTGAGTGGACACATAGGATTACGTGCACATCTATATAAAATTGGACGTGCGGATTCAGACGAATGTAGAGCATGTGGAGAGGACAGTGAAACTCAGGAGCACTTTCTTTGCCACTGTCAGGCATTCGTCGAAGTTAGATCCAAGTATTTTGGAAGTGATGTTATTCCGGAAATAACATTCCTAACTAACACTGATTGGAAGATTCTTAGGAATTACGTTCAAGAAACTGAGTTCCTGAACACTGAAAAATAATTCAGTCAGTTCCGTTTTTTTTTTTTTTCATGATAAGGAGCGCACAACAGGCCCGATAGTGGCCTAGGTGTATTTCTTCGGATTTGATGTAGTATACATCCTCCTATCAACCTAACCTAACCTAATAAAATTGTTGATATAGAAGGACCTGTATTACCTAAAAGAGTTAATAATAAATGTCCAGCAATTATATTAGCTGTTAGTCGAACAGCTAAAGTACCTGGTCGAATTACATTACTAATTGTTTCAATGCAAACCATAAAAGGTATTAAAACTGCTGGAGTTCCTTGAGGTACTAAATGAGCAAATATGTGTTGTGTATTATTGATTCATCCAAATAATATAAAACATAATCATAAAGGAAGAGCTAAAGTAAGAGTTAAAGTTAAATGACTTGTACTTGTAAAAATGTAAGGGAATAATCCTATAAAATTATTAAAAAGAATTATAGAAAATAATGAAACGAAAATAAAAGTTGATCCATTAGCTCCTATAGGTCCTAAAAGAGTTTTGAATTCTTTATGAAGAGTTAATAAAATATTATTTCAAAAAATATGGTAACGAGAAGGCATTAATCAATATCTAGAAGGAATTATTAAAATTCCTAAAAATGTTCTTAATCAATTTAATGATAAATTAAAAATACTAGAAGAAGGGTCAAATACTGAGAATAAATTTGTTATCATTTTCAATTTAATGAATTTGTAGATTGTGTTTTATTAATTAAATTTGATTTAGGTATAGAAGGAATAAATGAGTAATAATTTATTATATTAAAAATTACAAAAGCAATTGAAAAAATAATAAATAAGCTTAATCAACCAATAGGTGCTATTTGAGGAATTAAAAAATATCAATAAATTGATAATTTTAGTTTGACAAACTAATGTTATATATTTAACTAATTTTTTCATTAGAAGTAAGTGCTAATTTACTATAAAATGGTTTAAGAGACCAGTACTTGCTTTCAGTCATCTAATGAAGAATTTATATTATTAGAAATTCACTTAATAAAGTAATTTACTGGAATTCTTTCAATTACAATTGGTATAAAACTATGATTAGCTCCGCAAATTTCTGAACATTGTCCGTAAAATAAACCTGGTCGGTTAATTAAAAAATTTGTTTGATTTAGTCGACCAGGAGTTCCATCTACCTTTACTCCTAGTGCTGGGATAGTTCAAGAATGAATTACATCAGCGGCAGTTACTAAAATTCGAACTTGAGAATTTATTGGTAAAACTACTCGATTATCTACATCTAATAAACGAAAACTATCAATTGATAATTCGTTAGTAGGAATTATATATGAATCAAATTCAATATTTGCAAAATCTGAATATTCATAACTTCAATATCATTGATGACCAATTGCCTTTAAAGTAATTGAAGGTTCATTAATTTCATCAAGTAAATATAAAAGTCGAAGAGAAGGGAAAGCAATAAATAATAAAATAATTGCAGGTAAAATTGTTCAAATAATTTCAATAGTTTGTCCGTGTAATAAATATCGATTTACATATTTGTTAAAAAATAATATAAACATTAAGTATTCTACAAGGACAGTAATTATTACTAAAATTAAAAGTGCGTGATCATGGAAAAAGATTAATTGTTCTATTAAAGGAGAAGAACTATCTTGTAAACCTAAATTTGCTCATGTTGACATTTATTATTCTAATAAAAGTAAAATACTTTATATATGGAGCTTAAATCCATTGCACTAATCTGCCATATTAGAAATTAGTTAATAAAGGTAATTCAGAATAACTATGTTCAGCTGGTGGAGTATTTTGTAATCATTCAATTGATGAATTTAATTGAACAGGGAATAAAACTTGACGTTGAGATACAAGACTTTCTCAAATAATAAAGAAGAAAAATAAAATTCCTAATAAAGAAATTGTTGACCCAATTGTAGAAATTACATTTCAAGTTGTGTAAGCATCTGGGTAGTCTGAATATCGTCGTGGTATTCCTGCTAATCCTAAGAAATGTTGAGGGAAGAATGTTAAATTTACCCCAATAAATATAATAGCAAATTGACTTTTTAATATCTTAGTATTTAAAGTTAATCCTGTGAATAAAGGGTATCAGTGAACAAATCCTGCTATAATAGCAAATACAGCTCCTATTGATAAAACATAATGGAAGTGAGCTACTACATAGTATGTATCATGTAAAATAATATCAACTGAAGAGTTAGCTAAAACAACTCCAGTTAAACCTCCTACAGTAAATAAAAATACAAATCCTAAAGCTCATAAAGTAGCAGGAGAATAGTTTAATTGAGTTCCATAAAGAGTTGCTAATCAACTAAAAATCTTAATTCCAGTTGGTACAGCAATAATTATAGTAGCTGAAGTAAAGTAAGCTCGTGTATCAACGTCTATTCCTACTGTAAATATATGATGAGCTCAAACTGTTTAATGATGCACTAGGCAAAAGTTTGTGAAATAATTGAAATGCCTCAAAATTTCTGGAGAATTCATTTATAAGTTGTTTAAGTCATTTTCAACTAAAACATTTGTAATTTCATAAAATTGTACATTTGATTTTTTTATAAATTAACATCATTTATAAAGTATATTTTAGAAAATACAATATCTTAAAAATTAAAGATTTTCCAAAAAAATGTCAAACAAGTTGACAAGTTGTTATTAATAGTTGTTATTTAACATAATTTCCCTAAAACTACATACTAAATTGTACGATTTTGTAAAATTCATTGAATTTCACTATTCATGTGGCTTTCTAAATATGTTTTATTTTGATTTTCTTAAATATTTTAAAAGTTAATAAAATATTCCCTAAATATTTTCTGTAGAAAGTCATCTTAATATAAAATTCAATTAATTTTACAAAATCACCCAATTTAGTATCCATGTTTTTGGAAAATTATGTATAATAATTAATATGTCTCAAATTTTCTCGACAATTCATTTATTTAAGAAATTGTTTAAGTAAACCTTTAATTTTGAAGATACAAATAAAACATTTTCATTTTTTCAATATATACAATATGTAAACATTAAAAACAAATAAAATTTGTCTACATATTTTTCTTATATGACTAAATGTAGCCATTGATAAACTTGAAAACATGGAATTCCTTTAAAAAATGTTAATTTTTAATTCGTAGATTTTAGAAACACTCCAAAAATGGAAAATACACTATCTTAAAATCAAAAGATCTCTAAAAATACAATTGTTGAAAAAAATTACAGATGATTTTATTCTTGAGAATGTTGTTGTAATTTTTTTTCTTATTTGACATATTTCCCTAAAATGCATGCTAAATGGAACGACTTTGTAAAATTCATTATTCAGATGTTTTTTCATAATATGTATTCTATTTTTATTTTCATAAATATATAAATGTTTCCTAAATATTTTTTAAGCCATTGTTAACATTTTGAAATTTGCGAATTTCACAAAAGTATATTTTACGTAGATATTATATTTTTGTAAGTAGTCTTAAATATTAAAAATAGCAATATGATACACACCATTTTATCAATAACTATAAGCAACTGAAGAGTGACATTCAAAGAAATAATATATGTTAACATGTAATATACAACGTCTTAAATATTTCCCAAAAAATCGTAATGTAAGTCTATATTGATATATTTTGTACATAGTTTAGTATTATTGATCTTTTTTGTGAAATCTTTAAATTCATCAATAAAAATTATTGTTTACATATTAATTAATCTATAGTAGCGATTCTTGAGAATGTTCTTGTAAAATTTTAATTACTTTTCTCATTTGACATATTTTCCTAAATGCATATTATTTATTAAATATTTTTGTTTAAGTCAATAAACTTTTGATTTTGAAATTTAGTAATTTCACAATTTCGAAAGGTCAAAAAAAGTCGGAAAAAGTAGGAAAACGTCGAAAAAAGTTGAAAAAAGTCGGAAAAAGTCAAAAAAGTCGAATATAGTATAGAAAAAAGTCGGATAAAGTCCGACTAAAGACTATTTATAAAATACATATAGTCGAAAGGTCGACTTTTAACTAAATACAAAAAGAGTCGACTTTTCGTTTCAACTATAGAGCCCTACTACTTAATATATTTTATACAAATGTCTAATGAAATGTACTACGCATAAGTTTTCTCGAGAATTCACTCATATTTTAAGTTGTTTAAGTCATTGTCAACTAAAACTCTAGTAATTTCACAAAATTGTACATATAAATTTTTAAAAATTAACAACATTTATTAAGTGTTTTAATTTGTATATTTTAGAAAATACAATATCTTAAAAATTAAAGATTTTCCTAAACAAATTGTAAAACAAGTGCTCTACATAGTTGTCATTCTTGGAATGTAATTGCTATGTCTCAAATTTTCTCGATAATTCTTTTAGTTCTGAAATTTAAGTAAACTTTTGATTTTGAAATCGCGCGTAGAAAAGTAAAAAGAAGATACAAATAAAATCGAATTGTGATATTCAAAGAAATACAATATATAAACAATAAAAAAAAAATTATACATATTGACTTGATATAGCCATTAATAAACTTGAAAACATGGAATTTCAATATCAACCTAATAAAAGCAATTGGTTGAGAAAATTGGAAACAGATTTTAGAAACACTACATTTAATAAATTGAAATCACCATTCAGTTAAAATTCTGAATATATTTTCTATGAAATTGGAAATATAACACAATTAAAAAATAAGCAGTTCTAAATTTCAAAAAATAACTATGCAACAGTTTTTTTTGTGAAATAATTGATATGTCGCACAGTGGGGCAGAATGGAAATTTTTTGGAAATAAACCTGGCATTTCTAAACGGCTGATCCGATCGGGATAAATTTTGGCGTCGGCGTAGCCAAGGAGTATTCGAGTTTAAGTTTTGAAGATGCCCCAGGGACTGAGCTGTGGCGGCTCAAAGTAGGGTACCTACGACATGTAAAATTTTTAAACTCGTGCCATTTTTTTTTTGTTTTTCACCCAAATACAAAAATTTTTATATTTTCTGAAAGCGACGAGATCTTGAAAAAACATGCTTGGGCATACTACTTATCTCTTATAATATCCGAGTTATAGGCATTTAAAAATTTAGTGATACAAAATTTACCATACCTTGGTCAGCTTTTTTTTGAATACCGGGCGTAATTTTGGACCAAATGGACTCAATTAGTTAGTTAGACAACAAAATTTCCAATAATATACAAAAAATTCAGATCAATATCATTTACAGATCCAAAAATATACGTTTTCTAATTTAAAAATTCAAAAAATTTTAGATTTTTTGTCGTTTTTTTGCCCAAAATGTGTCTTAACTCTTTTATTAATAAAATAAAATTTTCTTTAAGAACATATAACAATTTTATAGTTTTCTAAAATGTATCTTTACGCAGAACGCTTTGGCGTAAAAAACTTGTCCTATTTTTTGAAAATGTTGCCACTGCGTCCTTCCGAAAATGACCTATTTTTTATCAAAACTTCAACTTTGGGCGACATGTTCTAAAATCCCAAAGCCGGGATCAGAAAACTGAAAGCAGGTTTGGAAACCTCAATATGTTTTCTATTTACTCCAAAAGTAATTTCCCAGCCCTGAAAGAATTGTGGACCCTATGGGCAAAAATGTAAAAAATCCCATTTTTTTGATTTTCATTCCTATTTTTGGGAATTGCGGGATGCCCTTTAACCTTTTTAATTTTTTTGCATTTTCTTATTTGAAATGACAAATTTAACAAGCGTTGAAGATTTCATTGAGTTTTGTTCATAAATGAAGATTTTGTCATATATTACATATTTGTTAAATTTATAAAACTATGTTTTATATAAAAATTTTAATAGGGTCGCAGATAGCTACAACAATTTAGTCCATATTTATCCCTTAATATCTTTTTTAGTTAGATATGGAAATTCTCGACCCTTTACAAAAAATTTCAAGCCAATATCTCAATTACATTCAAATATATGTTTATTTAAACCTGTATCCTTTAATTTCATATTATTCATATTATAGTATTAAATATGACAGAACATGTTTAAATCTTATATTTATCTATTTTCTATTTGTTTGCTTATCCTTATATCCTTAATGATAATTTCGATTCATTCACTAATAAGAAATATCAATGACTGAATTACAGGTTATAGTAATATAGTCCTAAATGTTAATAGGTAGACAGTTCGTAATTTTTTACTTTGGAATACCTGTATCGGAAATGACAAGAATATATACCAATTCTCAGATTTTAAGTACCATATTTAATAAATCTACAATGAAGATTACATTAAAGTACGAAGAGTTGTGTTCCGTTTTATGGAGTGTATCTTCAAAAGGGCCAGAAAGAATTGAAGACATTTCAAATTATATAAAAACTACATATAGTAGAAAAGTAGACAAAACAGGCATATCAAAAATTGAAAACTTTTTAAAATTTTTGATGTAAAAAGTAAGTCTGTGGATGGAAATCAAAAGAAATTTCGATTAAAATTTTGTAGTTGGATGGAAACTACTACGAAAATCTAACTTACAACACATCAGCGCTTGCAAGTCATACGAAGACTTATGTTCAAGGTCATAAAAAGGAGGTCACACAAAAACTTTTTTCAATCTCAAATGAGGAAATTACTGATACATTTAACCAAATGCTGAAAAAGGAAAACCAACCTATGGATGCCGTACATATTGCAACTATTCTTCAGGGAAAAAACAAACTATCCTACCATTACCTATTGCTGTTAATGATGTGGAAGCTTGTATTGATATATCATCTTTGCTCGAAAACACAGCATCAATAATTGTGTCAGATAAAAGACCAACTAAGGAAAATTCATAACTGTGATGTTGTCTTAATGTGTAAGTGGGGATGTGACGGTTTATCAGCACTTCCAGAATACAAACAAGCTTGTGGAACTTGGACATTAGCAGACTACAAAAGTGTATTTATGTCATCATTAGTTCCATTACGAATTCGTTCATATTCCCTTAATCCATCATCGTCAAGCATCGGAAATTTATTTAAAGATATATGGATCAATATAACTCCGGGTTCAAAAAAATTTTGTAGACCATTGGATTTGAATATATAAAGGAGTCAAAGAAAACAACAAAAGATTTAGTGGTATATTAAAAAAGATTCTCTATTAAGTATCATATCAGCTAAGCTTAACAATGATTGATGGAAAGGTCAGCCATAACAGAAACTTTTCCTTCTGGAGATGCTCAATATGTAATGAGAAAAAGTCGCAATTCTCAAATATAAACAAAGCAGAAGTATTAATGAAGAAGTCCTGTCTTTCGGAATTTCACCACATCATGCCAGAATACGATTTTTAGATTACATATTACACATAGCATACGACCTCAAATATAGAAGGGTGCCAGAGAATCTTACTAAATCAACAAAAAATAATGAAGAATCGAAAGAACTGAGAGCTGCGGAAAAAAGCAGAATCCAAGAAGAATTTAAAGTTCAGATGGTATTAAATATCGACAAACACTTCCAAGTTGCGGTAGTACAAATGACGGTAATACGGCGAGAAGGTTTTTTCGTGATTTTGAAATTACTTCAAGAATAACTGGAATCGACAAGGTGTTGCTTCGAAGAGTTAACACTATTTTAATGGCACTGAATGGTAAACATAATATTAATGGAAACCGATTAGGGGAATATACATCTGAAATTTCTAAATTACTTGTATCTCTGTATCCATGGAGGGAACTAACACCAACAGTACACAAAGTATTGTGTCATGGTCAAATAATAATTGAATCGAATATTCTTCCACTTAGAGAGTTAACAGAAGAAGCCCAGGAAGCGAGGAATCGAGATTTTAAGCATGTTCAACTTTTCAGCTCAAGAAAATGCTCCAGGCAATCACAGAATGAAGATATTTTTAATAGTTTACTTCTATCTTCTGATCCTGTTCTTTCAACTATGCGAAAAAGATGGGTTTGTATTACTTCTGGATATGTATACCGATATGACAGATTATTTTATAGAAAATAAGTAGTGTTAGGAATTAACTATATAAGTAGGTTGTAAGAATTAATTGTATTAAGTTATGTTATATTATTATTATTCATTGTAGATTTATTAAATATGGTACTTAAAATCTGAGAAGTTTACTTATATACCAATTGTTGTCATTTCCGATACAGGTATTCCAAAGTAAAAAATTACGAACTGCCTACCTATTAACATTTAGGACTATATTACTATAACCTGTAATTCAGTCATTAATATTTCTTATTAGTGAATGAATCAAAATTATCATTACCTGTATATTTCAATTATAAGGATAAGCAAACAAATAGAAAATAGGTAAATATAAGATTTAAACATGTTCTGTCATATTTAATACTAAAATATGAAAAATATGAAATTAAAGGATACAGATTTAAATGAACATATTTTTGAATGTAATTGAGATATTGGCTTGAAATTTTTTGTAAAGGGTCGAGAATTTCCATATCTAACTAAAAAAGGATATTAAGGGATAAATATGTACTAAATTGTTGTAGCTATCTGCGACCCCATTAAAATTTTGATATAAATCATAATTTTAGAAATTTAACAAATATGTAATATATGACAAAATCTTTATTTATGAACAAAACTTAATGAAATCAACGCTTGTTAAATTTGTCATTTCAAATAAGAAAATACAAAAAAAAAATTGAAAAGGTCAAAGGGCATCCCGCAATTCCCAAAAATAGGAATGAAAATCCCAAAAATGGGATTTTTTACATTTTTGCCCTTAGGGTCCACATTTCTTTCAGGGCTGGGAAAATACTTTTGGAGTAAATAGAAAAAATATTGAGGTTTCCAAAACTGCTTTCAGTTTTCTGATCCCAGCTTTGGGATTTTAGAACATATTGCCCAAAGTTGAAGTTTTGATAACAAATAGGTCATATTTGGAAGAACGCAGTGGCAACATTTTCAAAAAATAGTACAAGTTTTTTACGCCAAAGCGTTCTGCGTAAAGATACCTTTTAGAAAACTATAAAATTGTTATATGTTCTTAAAGAAAATTTTATTTTATTAATAAAAGAGTTAAGACACATTTTGGGCAAAAAACGGCAAAAATCTAAAATTTTTTGAATTTCAAATTAAAAAACGTATAGTTTTGGATCTGTAAATGATATTGATCTGAAATTTTTTGTATATTATTGTAAATTTTGTTGGTTCATTTGGTCCAAAATTACGCCCGGTATTCAAAAAAAGGCGGACCAAGGTATGGTAAATTTTGTACCACTAAATTTTTAAATGCCTATAACTCGGATATTATAAGAGATAAGTTATATGTTCAAGCATGTTTTTTCAAGATCTCGTCGAGCACTTTCAGAAAATATAAAAATCTTTGTATTTGGGTAAAAAACAAAAAATGGCACGAGTTTAAAAATTTGACATGTCGTACTTTGAGCCGCCACAGCTCCGTCCCTGGGGCATCTGCGGGGTTCATCTTCAAAACTTAAACTTGAATACTCCTTGGCTACGCTCATGCCAAATTTTGTCCCGATCAGATCAGCCATTTAGAAATACCAGATTTATTTCCAAAAAATTTCCACTGAATGTATTATATTTCCATGTTTAGAAACTCAGTTTCCTGGACGTAATTCCTAAGAATCTTCCAATCAGTGTTGGTTAAGAATGTTATTTCCGGAATAACATAACTTCCAATAATGTGATAATACAGCTCATGTTTGTTTGATGGTGGTAATACAGTTTAACGGTGGTAGTACAGTACAACGGTTAATATTTCTTTCTGCTATAGTTTATATTTGTTTGTGTGTATGTTATGTGTGACATGTGTGCAGAGATACAAAATAAATACTCTTTTTTAAAACATACTTGGTGAAGGGTATATAAGATTCGGCACAGTCGAATATAGAAATCTGACTTGTTTTAATTAAGCTTTGTTGCGTCGAATGGTTTTGAGTTTGTCAGGTTAACTACATCGAGCTCCCTTCCCTTTAAAGCTATCCCTTTCGTTGCCGACTACTCTCGAGTGGCCTGGTACCCATATGATGTAAACCTTACTTCTGGGAGAGTATTGAGTTAAAGATTTCTTACAATTCAATACGATCTTAGATTTAATTTTATCTCCTGATATCGCCCTAATTGCCTTCTGGCTGACGGTAAATATATTAAGCCCTATAGGCGCCATATTTATAATAACCCAATTTACACATTCCGTTATTGCTCGTACTTCTGCCTAAAATGTTCCGCTTAACCAAGACATTCTATCTGGAATTAGCGTTTCAAAGTATCCGACATATTCTGTGTCTGGTATGCGATCAGGCGCGTTTGATGAATGTGTATAACCTTCCAATGTGTCCAGTATACTTTGCTGACGTGTCCTATAACCGTTTTTGGCCAGTTCGCCTAAAGTAAAGAGAGGTTCGGCTGTAAGCGCCGCCTCATATCTTATATATGTTTCAATGGGTGGAATATCTAGCAACGTGTCCAGAGCCTTGGTTGAAGTAGTACACATGGCACCACTTATTCTGCCCCACTGTGGAGCGCACAACAGGCCCGTTAGTGGCCTAGGTGTATTTCTTCGGATTTGATGTAGTATGCATCTTCCTATCAATCTAACCTAACCTAGGGCTTTTTGGATTTCATATGACCATATATAGAAGATTAACGTTTTCTTTCAAACATTTCATAAAAAGTTTTATAGTATATCTACTAATTTATACAACATAAACCAGAAAGATGGACTTTTTATACTAAATCCAAAAACGGTATTTTTACTTTATTAAAAAAACAAAAAAACGTAAGTAATAACTTTTTGTTAGGATATACAGATATATATATATAGACATATTTTTCGACACACTGTTCATGAAGGGGCATGGCTGGTTGCTGGAGGAATTAGCAGATTTTTAAACATAGGACTTAATTAAAAACTGGGATACATTAAGAAAACTTGGGGGATAGTGAGCTAAAATCAAAAGTTGAAGAACTTAAACGGTATTTATTCAAACTAATTGAACATATACATTTACTAGCTAATACCCGGTGCGCTTCACTACCCCAATCGAAATTAAATACATAATAACCAAAAAAATATTTATTTAGTTACTAAATTATAAATTTTTCTTAAAAGTTCATTGTAATTTCTCCTTCATTTCCTTTATTTCTCGCACATGAACTACATTTTGCACTTGTATAAATAAAAGTGCGAAATAACAAGAAATGATAAATCATTGTACTCTCATGTCCACATAAGTATTCGAATTTGGTTGTACTTTGAAAAGAAACACAATTTAACAATATTTTTGTGTGTGAAATGAATAATTAAATTTGTTATACTGTATAGAAAGTCCTAAGGTATAATATCACACTCCTTAAAATTTGGAAAAATTACATTTACCTTAATTGATTTACCTTTTTTTTTAAAAAAGTCCATAAAATTGCCTCACAAAAGTATTCGAATTTTTTCTGTATTTCATATATGACCATATTATACGAAACAAAAAACTTATAATCGATTGTTTTTTTGCTTAAAATTGTGTTAAGAGCTTACTATCAAGCGAAATTATATATTTTTGGTCCATTTGTTCCACAATTTTGGAGCATTTGTACCATCTTTCCAAGTAATATCATTAAAATGGCGATTTTTTACCATATTTGCATTTTATGCCTTTTTTCAGAAATAAAACCAAACATTAATATTAGAATTTAATACCCCCTTGAGGTATATAAAAATAATAATTTTTGTTATAAGGATCTGTATTTAAAAGTTCCAAGATGTATTTTTGGTGTCGTTCTTCAGTTTCTAATTGAATTATATGGATCTTAAGTCCCTTTTCGTACCACTATGGTCGATATTTTCCGACAAAGTTGGCTAGTATTCATTCATGTACATATTAGCACTAATATATTTTATATTTTCAATACATTATATTGGTATACAATTCCAAAACATGCCTTTACAAAACGTCATCCTAGATTTCAGTTTTTACTATTCGTAACTTTCACGCTTATGTTGCCCATTACAATAACACTGTAAGTCAAAAATTTTCGGTTTATTTTGATCATAGTAATCAATATTTAAACAGATATCGATATTTTTGAGTTAGACCATAATGTTATAGTGGCATACAGCCTAGACGTCATTGGTATATAAAAATAATGATACTACCATATTGAATGGTGTTTCTTCGAGGCATGTTTTGGAGTTGTACACTTCCACAAAACATTGAAAACTTGAAATGTATAAAAGCTAATATCTAAAGGAATATATACAAGTATATAGGTAATAGGCTACTTTTTATTTTGAAATTTCAAGTGGGCGAGTTCTTAAATTTTGTCGGAAGCACTTTAGTGTCAATATGATTATCTGGGATAAAAAGTGGGCGGACTAAATACAAAAATTCGTTTATATTAGAAATTATTACAATAAGAATCTTATACAACATTTTTTACATTTTTATGAAAAAAGCGCAAACTTTCACCTGAGGAAGCTCCAATATGAATAAAATAGAAAAATTCGCATATCTGAGAAACTATTAGAGATAGAATCATTAAATTTCACTTGAAGAATTTTGACATTCAACTGAATATTTAGAGTATAACAAGCGAACTTTTAATGGGGACTATGAATAAAATACAAAATATTGTTTAACTAGGAAAATATGGAAATAGATTCGTTAAAATTTTGCTTACATTACTTGTATATTCATCTGAAACTGTTGAGGATAAAGGGCGGACTGTAATCTGGGGAGTTTGAAGCCCCTCATGAATTAAATAGAAAAAATAGTTATCTAAGAAACTATTAGAGCTAGAATTCTCAAATTTTATATGAATAACTTTGACATTCATGTGAACATTTAGAAAATAACCGGTGGAATTTCAGTGGGGGGCTTGGCACCAAATATATGACTTAAATACAAAATTTCGTATATCTTGAAAACTGTTAGATAATTCATATTTTTCATAGATGGATAGAAATTCGCGAACTTGCAATAATTTGCTTGGCATCTCTCATATGTAACATATTGTTAATCTGGAATACTATTGTGGTTGTAATTTTCAAATTCGTTAAGTGGGTTTTTCATTTATACTAGAGGGAACAAAAAATATATCGTTAATGTATTATTTTAGCATTTAAATGAAATATATTGTCATCAAGATAAATTATAACAAACCTTTACGAAAAATTTTATAATTTAGTAACTCATTAAATAATTACAAAATTAAATACTTTTTATTTTGAAATTTCAAGTAGGCCAGAAGCCACGCCCACAATAAGAAAATATAAAATTCGTATATATGTGATAATATTACAGTTAGAGTCTTCAAATTTTGTTGGAGCCACTTTAGTGTCAATATAATTATTTAGGATAAAATATTGGCGGACTAGCGTAAGGGGGCGTTGCACCTCCCATAAAAATTAAATACAAAAAATCGTTTATATTGGAAACTGTTACAGTTAGAATCTTAAAATTTTCGTAGGATCCACTGCCAATATGATTATTTCGGATAAAAAGTGGGCGACTAGCGTTAGGGGGCGTGGCACCTCCCATATAAATTTAATACACAAATTCGTTTATCTTGGAAACTGTTACTGTTAGAATCTTAAAATTTTACACGGCAGCTCCCATATTAATTAAATACAAAAATTCGTTTATCTTAAGATAATGTAACAGTTAGAGGCCATTTTAGTGTCAATATGATTATTTTTGGATAAAATGTGGAATAACTAGCATTAGGAGGGGTGATACCTCTCATATAAATTAAATACAAAAATTCGTTTATGTTGGAAACTATTACAGCAAGAATCTTATACAACTTATACAACTAAATCCTTAAAATATAGCACGAAGAACTTTAATATTCATCTAAACATTAAAAGAAAAACAAACCTTAACCTGAGGGGGCTTGGAACGCCAATATGAATAAAATAGAAAAATTCTCATATCTGAGAAACTGTTAGAGATAGAATCATTAAATTTCACTTGAAGAATTTTCACATTCATCTGAACATTTAGAGTATAACAAGCGAAATTTTAATGGGGACTATGAATAAAATACAAAATATTGTTTACCTATTAAAATATGGAAATAGATTCATTAAAATTTTGCTTATATTACTTTAATATTCATCTGAACTTTTTGAGGATAAAGGGCGGACTGTAATCTGGGGTGCTTGAAGCCCCCACATGAATTAAATAGAAAAAATAGTTATCTAAGAAACTATTAGAGCTAGAATTCTCAAATTTTATATGAATAACTTTGACATTCATGTGAATATTTAGAAAATAACGGGCGGAATTTCAGTATGGGCTTGGTACCATATATATAAATTAAATACAAAATGTCGTATATCTGGAAAACTGTTAGATAATCCAAATTTTTCATAGATAGATAGAAATTGGCGAACTTGCAATAATATGCTTGGCATCTCTCATATGTAACATATTGTTAATCTGGAATACTTTTGTGGTTGTATTTTTCAAAATCTTTAAGTGGGTTTTTTATTTATACTAGAGGGTACAAAAAAATATTGTATATCCCAAGGCATTAGAATTAGAATTATTCTTTAAGACTAAAGGTTTATATTAAATTTTAGCAAGTAAGAAGTAAATATATCATGTATTATTTTAGAATTTAAATGAAATATATTGTTATCAAGATAAATTATAATAAACCTTTAAGAAAAATTTTATAATTTAGTAACCAATTAAATAATTTTTTGATTATTATGTATTTAATTTTGATAGGGTTAGCGAAGCACACCGGGTATGAGCTAGTAACGAATAAATATTCGTTGTTTTTTTAAGTTTACATAACTTTGAAAACTTAGATTTTATACTTCTTTCGGGATTTTAATTCATATATAACATTTTCTTTAATAATACGGTAATTGATTGATTTCAACTACAAAAAATAAGATTTTATTTTGTTGCATGTGTATGCAATTTTTACTTCAATGGTTCCGCGGGGCAAACTCTAGTAATTATTTCGTTAATGTAGAGGAAAAAAGTATCAAAAGAGGATGAAAACGGGAAATTTGATTTTATTTGAACCAATTAAGATAATATATTTAGATTGAGAAACACACAATATGCTAATGGGGTGTTATTTGGAACACCAGTACCAAGTGATATTTTTTTGTACTTTTTCGTTCTTCAGCTGGTACTCATTTAATTGAACATCAAAACATGAAATTAATAATAAAGAGACTTTTTTGGTACTTTTTCGTTCTTTTACTGGTACTTTTTTTGAATTTTATTAAACTTTAAAAAATTAAATTAGACATATAAATTGATTTTATTTGAACGAATTAAGATAATATATTTAGATTGAGAAACACACAATATGCTAATGGGGTGTTATTTGGAACACCAGTACCAAGTGATATTTTTTTGTACTTTTTCTTTCTTCAGCTGGTACTCTTTTAATTGAACATCAAAACATGAAATTAATAATAAAGAGACTTTTTTGGTACTTTTTCGTTCTTTTACTGGTACTTTTTTTGAATTTTTTTTATTAAACTTTAAAAAATTAAATTAGACATATATTATACTGCAGTGTAATTTTACTGCATTACACATTTCAGTATTCAATTTATCTTTACTGGTTACTGAAAAAATTTTCAGTTTTCAGTAAAATTTTCAACAAAAATACATTATTAGTAAAAAATATTATATTTAACTAAAATTCTCATACAACTATTATCATATTGATCTCTTTTACTATATTTCTCTTAATAATCTAATATTATAAAATATAATAAATGCTTCCAATAACTTTGCATTGCCCGAAAAAAATTTTATAATATTTGACCTCTTATATCTATATTAATTTACACATAGCTAAGTTCTTGTCTTCTGAACAGATTTACATTTTCGTGGTTCTACCTACTGTTTTATTATTCCAAGAGTCCTTATGGGATTCACTCACCCATATTTTTAGTTCAGCGATATTTTTGTTGCGTCGAATGGTTTTGCATTTGTCAGGTTATCTGTCCAGAGCTCCCTTCCCTATAAAGCTATTACATTTGTTCTTTCGTTACCTACTACTCCCGAGTGAGCTGATACCCTTATGATGTGATGTTGACCTAACCCCTGTAGGGCCCTGGAGTATTCAGCTAAAGCTTTCTTACAAATCCAATACGGTCTTAGATTTAGTTCTATCACCTGATATTTACCGACAGCCCGAATTTCCTTCTGGCTGTCGGTAAATATATTAAGCACTGCGGGCGTCATATTTATGCTAATCCAATTTAAGAATTCCGATTTTTTTCGCACTTCTGCATTGAAGCTTGTGTTATGATTTGGTAAACGGTGGTATATTTCTGCTTCTGGATCTTCAAATTGAATCCCAGACCATAGAGCCATCCGTGTAACAACGGATTCCTACTAGTATTTGCTCTTATGTTCCTCCTGACCAAGACATTCTATCTGGCATCAGCATTTCTAAGTTTCCGACATATTCTGTCACTGGTATCTTCTTGCCCAGGAAGCAAGGTTCGGTATACGTAAATTTTTTTCTTTCTTGTGAAAAGCAGATTTCGTTTTTGCCGGGTTAACATTGAGTCCTCTTGTCACTATAGGTGACAAAATGCCACCCTGTGGTATACCGCAAAATACCTTTTTCTCGCAGCTAATCCAGCATGTGGTTGATCCAGTTAAGGAGCACCCGGTCAACATAAAATAGTGGACGTTTTTGAAGGTGCCTTCGATGTCAATACATACCGCCAGTGTATATAGTTTGCTATCAAAGGATGCACTTATGTAGTATAGAACTTCGTTTAAGGCGCTTTCCACCGATCGTCCCATTACATTAACATGCTTAAATTTTAGGTCTTTGACGGGTATACTGCTTTTAACCATACTATCCGTTCCATGGTTTTAAGTAGGAAGGACGTAAGACTTATCGGTCGATAAGACTTAAGTGTCGCATAGCAAAGTTTCCCTGGCTTAGGTATAAATATTACCCTTATATCCTGCCATTTAATATCTTAGACACATATACGAAACCTGTCCCGCAAAGCTCTTGATTGCCCCTTTAACCATATCAGATGTAATTACAATTTCCGTGTTAGCCTCCCCTTCTTCCAATATCGGTTCATCTATGTTATTCGATATACCGGGTGGAAATGAAAGTCTATTAGCCTCCTGCACGTGTCATCGACCATAGATTCCGGTTGGACATAAGTTTTGGATAGTATTTTTTATCTTCGATACGTCATTTACACTGTCTACATGTTCACAGAAAAATTTCCAGTTTATTATGATACTCATCTCAGTATACTGCGGCCTTTTTACTACATGCCCGGTTAAATAGTTTTCGAAGTATTTTACCAAGGGCTGATCTCCGCTCTCGCAGAGGGCAGCTGTCTTCGATCGATTCAACTAACACACTTCTTTCTGATTCTATTGACGAAGGTAGATTTATTACCTAAGTTTAATGTGATCAAGCCTTTAGTATTAAGGGAATCCATGAGAGCTTGTCCTCTGCGATTGGTGTATGTACTACCCCAAGCTACATGGTGGGAGTTGGCATCACAACTTATTACAATTTTCTTATTTTTTCTTTGTGCCTCTTCGACCAGTTTCATCAGCTCCGACGTTGGTGGTAGTGTCGGAAAATCGAAAGCAGGTAAACAGATGATATAATGTCACGACCTTGCTTCAGCACCGTTGCATTTGATGTGAATAATTCTGTTGAGTGGATCTTCCGTTGGCACCCGTAAATGTTTATTTATATTCCCCTTGATAAGTTCAATTTGTTTTCTGAACATTTTTATTGGCAGAATTTCATTGAGAAAGTTTCCTTTAGCATTGAATATTGTCCCAATCAGATCATTCTGAATTCTTTCAAATATATCAAGTGACGAAAGAATTTTCGCTATGGCTGCAACTCTAGTAGCTTCATCCTTCGTTTCATGGATTTCACTCTCCAGAACTTTTATGTCTCCACTTAACTTTGTGATGTGTTTAAAAACTGTTTTATTCTGTTTCTTATAATTTTTATTGCCATATCTTGTGCTGAAGATAAATTCCAGACAATGTTTAGCAAGTATTTATCTTTTGCATCCCGTGCTTTTAACTTATTGGAAACTTCATCGGCCAAGCCCCCTATTGAAAGTCCGCCCGTTATTTGTTGAGATTCCACTCATTAATTCCTGCTGGCGACTCTTCGATAGGCTGATGTTTTGCCGCCTTTTGGAGTCAGGGATTCTGCTGTGGGTGCTGAAAAGTTGTGACAATTTGTTGGCACAGAGGAGGAAAGGAATTTTAACTGGCACTCATTTTTCATAGTTGTGTTGATATCTTTTGTTCTTTAATTCGTTTTTTATACCCTCCACCACCATCAGTGGTGATAGAGGGTATATATAACTTTGTCATTCCGTGTGTAACACTAAGAAATATTTATCTGAGACCCAACAAAGTATATATATTCTGGGTCCTTGTGTAAAACACGCTCACGATAAAACGAAGCAATAGAATTTAACCAAATTCACTCAAAATGTTCTTTGTTTTCCTAAGTTGTTTGGTATTGAAAATGGGCAAAATCGGTTCACATCGGGAAAAGTTATGAATCAAAATTTGAAACAACCTCGAAAAAATAGGCATTTTTTACACATTCTGATGTAATTTTCTCGAAAACTATGCAAGATAATTCCATAAAAATCGGCATACATTCGTTTCCGTACAAAAGCTTAACCTCTGCATAAAATCGTCAGAATCGGTCCACAATTTCATATACCACCCATACAAAAGTACAAATTCCCGGAAATTTGGTTTTTTGTTAATAAATTCCGTCGTAATGTCGATATCTTAACAAAATTTCAGAAATTAAAATTTTATGACAATAGAATTTATTCAGAGGAAAAATTTTTTGGATGGTTCCATAATTGGCCATAGCTCCCATACAAGGTCCCCTCCCGAAAATCAGTTAAACACGCATAACTCATTACTAAATTAAGATATCGATATAAAATTTGGTACTAGTATTGCTTTTATATACAGTAATATTACAGTGAAAGATTTTTTGGATCGGTCCATATTTGGTCATAGCTCCCATACAAGGTCCCCTCCCGAAAATCACTTAAACGCGCATAACTCATTACTAAATTAAAATATCGATATAAAATTTTGTACAAGTATTGCATTTATATACAGTAATATTACAGTGAAAGATTTTTTGGATCGGTCCATATTTGGTCATAGCTCCCATACAAGGTCCCCTCCCGAAAATCACTTAAACGCGCATAACACATTACTAAATTAAGATATCGATATAAAATTTTGTAGAAGTATTGCATTTATATACAGAAATATTACAATGAAAGTTTTTTTGGATCGGTCCATAATTGGTCATACCTCCCAGTTAAACCCGCATAAATCATTACTAAATTAAGATATCGATATAAAATTTTGTACAAGTATTGCATTTATATACAGAAATGTTATAATGAAAGTTTTTTTGGATCGGTCCATAATTGGTCATACCATACAAGGGTCCCTCCCGAAAATCACTTAAACGCCCATAATTCATTTGTTAATTAAGATATCCATATAAAATATTACCACGAAATCTTTTTCCGATCGGTCCATAATTGGTCATAGCTCCCATATTAGTTCCCCTTCCGAAAAACACTTTAACACGTATAACTCATTACTTAATTAAGATATCCATATAAAATTTGGTACAAGTATTGAACATATACACAAAAATATTACTAAGAAATTTTTTTCATTGTTCTATAACTGGTCATAGCTCCCATACAAGGTCCCCTCCCGAAAATAACTAAAACGCACATAACTCATTTATAAATTAAGGTATCCATATAAAGTTTTGTAGAAGTGTTGCTTATATACAGAGAAATAATGTTGTGAAATGTTTTTCCGATGGGTCCATAATTATTCATAGCTCCCACACAAGGTCCCTCTTAGAAAAACACACATACAAGGTTCCCTGCCGAAAATCAGAAAAAACGCACATAACTCATAACCAAATATTGATATCCATCATTTATCAAAAATATTGCTCTTATATACATAAATTCACGATCAGTTCATATTTGGTCATAGCTCTCATACTGGGTCCAGAAAATCACTTAGATTCACAATATTTATTACCAAGTAATGATATAGATACAGACTTCTGAAATTTTGGCTTTATATACATAATTGGACATAGCTCCCATACAAAGTCCTTTTACGAAAATCTCTTAAACGCACATTACTTATTACCAAATTAAGCTATTGATACATAATTTGGCAAAAATATTAGTTTTGTATACTTATATTTCTCCTATATTAGGTCCTGCCCCTTAAAGCGCTTCAGCCGTATTTAAATCAATTTGTGTTGAACAAAATTTTGTGTGGAACATAATTATATGTATATGTATTTGTACATGCAAATTACTAAATTTATAATGCTCATTAAATCTTGGAATTGTAATTAATTTAACTTTTGGGATTTTTTGTATTAAAGACATGATAAAACTTATTTCTACAAATATTTGATCAATTAAAAAAGTAATAACTTAAAAGTAGCTGGTGGAGGGTATTTAAGATTCGGCACAGCCGAATATAGCACTCTAACTTGTTTTTTTTTTTTTTT
>NC_060952.1:54836267-54839367 GCF_022045245.1 Lucilia cuprina | reverse complement strand
CTTATTTAAATATTTAGCTATTTGAGGAATTCATTCTTTTAAACGAATGTTTTACTTATAAGATTTTACAAAGTAATAAAATAAGAAAAGAAGTAAAGCAAAAAAAAAAATAATAAACAAAATCTCATTGCACTTTGAAAAATAGCGGAATGCAATGGAATCAGATATAATTTAAATAAAATATAATGCAAAAATTAAGAGTAAGAGTAATTATTATGATTTTTACTTACAAATCATGTTGTTGTAGAAATATACCTCTTTTAATGTTTCGATTCGATTTCGTTTCCAATGTTGGGCCCAGCAAGGAATGAAGAGGAATAAGCTGACTGATTTGGAAAATACTAGCTAAAGAAAAATCATAATAATATGTAATTGCTCTCAACTTAAGATACTTTAAAAAAAAAATAAGTAAAGAAAAAAAATGTACTTATTATGTAGGGTTAGCCATACGAAAAAAATATTATTTAGAAAACAATAAAATATAAGTAAAATAGAAAATTCTTAAATATTAGTAGAGTTATTACATTAATATTTAATTATATTGAATATTTTTAAGGAAATATATAATATATGTAGATTTAATTAAATTATAAAAAAAATAGTTTAATATTTAGTTTTAATTTTTGATATTTAGACAAATTAGATAATTATGCTGTTAAAATTTCATTACCATATTTATACTTTTTTTTTAAATTTATGAAAATTATAAAAGTCATACATATTTATGTATCAATAAATTTAGATTTTTATACTGTATAAACTGATATTTTCTATATAGATTCTTGGTAAATAATATTTGTTATAGTTATTAATAGTAATTCATCGGATGTTAATAATTTATAGTTCAATGTTTAAGAATAATATATGTATATTAAATTAGTTAGATTAATATAGTGTTATATGCTTATTTCCAAATGTGTGTTTTTTTTATACTCAAATATAGCAAATTTTTGAAGATGACCATAAAACTGAACTGGTTCTCTTATGTAAGATATGATCAGACACGTTCTGGCAAATGAGCAGGTCATGTGGGCTGGTTATGCAACGATTTGTTCCAGAACTTTCCGCGTTGGTTATGTAAATCTGAATTAAACTATTCTGATTTTATGAAATGTTGGGAACTTTTTATGGGCAAAATACCAGTGGCTACGTTAACTTGGCAGATGTGTTACGTAAGGAATTGTTCGTTTGGGAACTTTTCTTAGCGTAGGGAAATTTAGCTCCACACGCTAATTAGCTATTTATTTAGTTCCTGTATTGGGAAATTATTAATTTGATTAAGAAATGCATTTAAAATTAGTTATTTTTTATAGCGTTATTACCTTTTGATAATTTTCTTATTAACACACTTTTTAGTATAAAAATTAACAAATTTTTGTTCTTTAAACAAATTTTAAGAATTTTTTTGATCTTTTGAATTTTAACAAATTTTAACCAATCTTGTATTTTTCACAAATAACTTTAATTCTTGCACTGGATGTGGTTGATAATTTATTAGGGACTAATTGCAACTTTACTTTTTGGAATTCAAATTCATAATGATTTATGCCAAGATTGCAAAACAACTTGAAGCTTGTTTTTTTTAAGTCGTAATAAAAGTAAACGGTATTAAATATTTCAAATATTTTAAATATTTGCTATATTTGTACAATTATCTCTTTCTCACGCATAATTAATGAGAAATTATAATGATGTAGCTACTCAGAGTGTACAAAAAAATATTTATAGCATGAGATACAAAATTGTAAGCTAGTATAATTTAGGGTTTCCAGTACATAAACGAAATTGAAGAACATTTATAAATATTTTATAAAATTCTGGTATTTGCGAAATAAAAGTAAAAAAAATCGTTACAAACTATTAACTTTGGAGTTTTCTTTTGGATTTTTTTTCTTTAAACAATTGACATTTCCCCCGCACTTTTCACACTTTTCTCCTCGTCTCTAAGACCTTAGTATTGCAACCTAAAGCTTTCCCTGAAGGTTTGGTTTTACGCCGAAGAAGGCACGATTGTGGACGAAGCCTTCCCAGGCGAAGATTTTGTGCCTGGAGGTTTCGTCGCTAGAAAGAATTTTCAAATATACCAAATTGATGTATGTGTGTTTGTGTGCTGTAAAGATATTTTGGTTATTTTAGTTTGTATGTGTGTGTTTTGTTTTCTTTATGTTAATTATTACCTTTTTGTAAATAAAAAACACTTTCTGCCTACTTTTGAGTTGAAATTTGTGAAATTGGCGTTACTGCGTTAAAAAAAATAGAAAAATAAAAAACTGATTTGAAAAAATTGATTTTTTCTCAAGTTTTTCTTTAGAAAACAAAACTTATAATATTTTATTATCCTGTTACAGATAATTTTGTGGATTTAAAATCCAAAAGATCCTTTCACGAAATGCGAACAATTTAAGCCAAATTTATTTAAAACTTAAAAAAATAGTTTAACACTGAATGAAACAGGATAAAAACTTACAATTTCAAAAAAAAAAGACTTCTTTATTTTTTTAAATAAATTTTCCGGCAGAGTAACGACGTTTTTTTAAGAAAACTGGTAGGTAGCAGCAGGCAAAAAGGAAAGATTTTGGGCAATGGCTTCCTTTTTATACCCAATATTTGAGAAAAAATTTTTGGAAAATTTGGAAATTTTTCAGCAAAAACTAACACATACAAAATAAGAAAAACCAATACCAAAATATATATCGAAAATGTCTTTCCTTTATCTTTTGACAACAGCACTGAATTATCATTTAATACAAGCTGTCAACAAATTGAAACGTCATTTAAAACCAAATCTCCAAAAACCGTTAAATTCAAATGAAACTGTTCCCAATAGAAATGATGTTCAACAAAATTACAATTTTGAAATAAAAATTCTTAAAAATCATTGTTTTCTACTACAAGCGCCCCTACAAGAAGCATCAATAGTGGTGAAATTCAGCACAAACATGTTTTATGGGAACATAAATCTCTTTGTAGAATTTTATAAGGATCGGTCCATAATTGACCCTACCCCCCAAATAAAATCCCCCTCAGAAAATGACTTTATCGTCCATAACTGGCTAAGAAAATCATCCATAGCAATGAAATTCGACACAAACATGTTTGA
>NC_060952.1:54831482-54836167 GCF_022045245.1 Lucilia cuprina | reverse complement strand
TTTTCATGATAAGGAGCGCACAACAGGCCCGATAGTGGCCTAGGTGTATTTCTTCGGATTTGATGTAGTATACATCCTCCTATCAACCTAACCTAACCTAACCTATGTATATTTTTTATTTTTTTGGAAACTCTATAACTTTACTAATTCGGTAAAATTCATTTTGATTTCGATTCATATTTAAAACGAAATTTTGATCACCTTGGATCATAATGTGATCCTGTATAACAATTTAATGATATATACAAAAATATCAGGATGAAATATTTTGACAGTATTTGTTAATTTTAGAATTGTTACAATAACGATAATATGTTTAGACTGCAATCATAATATTATCCACAACCATGTTTTTTCTCTGCGTGCTCTTACAGATAATTACATCATTGTCAATAAATTGTTTAAAAACCTAAAATAAAAGTATTACGATATGTATATGCATTTCACAAATATGGTTTGTTATTCGAAATTTATCACCCTGGAATTCGAAATTAGTTGATAATTGACGCAATTACTAATTCAAGACCGTCTTAAAAAAATCTTCTGGATGTTCATATTTTGGTTTTAAATGTCATAAATTTATTACTTTTTAATCATAAATGCGTTTTTCATTGAAGAAAAAGTTCGTGTTTGAAAACCGAACAAAGTTCGGGTTCGACCGAACTTTCAAATATACCGAAGTTCGGGTTCGGTGTTCGGTACCGAACGAAATTTTTAGTGACTCTACTATGACCTTTTATTGACATGAAATTGCGTTTTATAGCAACAAAAGTGTTTTTACACCATTTTGCATTTCAGGCAACGTACATATCGTAAGAATTATAATTAAATACTAAAAACAAAACAATAATTTTTTTAAAAAATAATTTGATAGAAGAGGGAAATCATAACTTAGATTTATAACAAATGTACAATCAGTGTAGGCTAACACGATTTGACAAAGATGACATAAAAATTATTGCCAAGTTATTGCAGTGTACTAAAAAATTTATATTTAACTGGACAAATTAAATTTTAGCTTGAAACTGGACAAGCATCAGAAAAACAGGACAATCCAGCCAAGTCCAGCCAGGCTGGCAATTCTAGGTCTAGGGACAAATATAGACCAAGCCCGATAAAATTTTGTGAATATATTTATATTTACATAATATTTTATTGTGATGAATTTCATCGCGATATTTGTATTTATAAGTTCATTTTGCACATTCAAGTAATTTTCTGAAGCCCTTTTCGGGGGTTCTGTTCTATGGGGGCTAGGTGAAATAATGGACCGATTTCAACCATTTTCAATAGGCACAAACCCAATATACCCTCCATTTTTATTAAAACTACAATGACATCTAAAGATATAGCTCTAACAGTTGAATTTTTGAACAGACTAATTTTTATAATCTTAATCTATCTTCTATCTATCTCCTATATATATAAAAATTAATGTGTATTTGTTTGTATGTTTATATGTTTGAACGTTATATACTACTAAACGGCTGTACCGATTTTCTTGAAATTTTAATATCGTATTCCTGTATGTCTGGAATAGGTAATAGGCTACTTTTTATTTTGAATTGTCAATATGATTATATGGGATAAAAAGTGGTCGGACTAGCGTTAGGGGACGTGGCACCTTCCATATAAATGAAATACAAAAATTCGTTTATCTTGGAAACTATTACAGCACAAATAACTTTAACATCCATGTAAACATTTTGGGTAATAAATTGGCGGACTACCTATGAGGGGAGCAACATATTAATTACAAAAATTCGTTTATCTTGAAATAATATAACAGTTAGAGTCCTCAAATTTTTAGGATAAAATGTGGGAGGGCTAGCGTTAGGGGGCGTGGTAACTCCCATATAAATTAAATACAAAAATTCGTTTAATAACATTAACATCCATGTAAAATAGAAAAATTTGTATGTATGAGAATCTATTAGAGCTAAAATCTTTATATTTTTGACATTCATCTGAAAATAGAGTATAAAGAGCGAACTTATTGACATTTTTCCATATAAAATATTGTTTGTTTAGGAAAATATAGAACTAGATTCATCAAATTTTGCATAAATTACTTCATTTTTCATCTGGACATTTTGTAGAAAAAAGGGCGGACTTTAATCTGGGGAGCTTGAGGCCCTCACATGAATTAAATAGAAAAAATCTTATGTCTAAGAAACTACTAGAGATAGAGTCTTCAAATTTTATATGAATTCATGCGAACATTTAGAAAATATGTTACGAAACTTTTTCTTTATTCATATATGTGTTGCCGCCTCAGCTAGCTCATCAGAGTCGTAGATTCCCAACCCGCATACACACATAGTTTCATATCAACAAAAAAAATAATAAACAAAAACCTCACATTCAAATATTACTATTCAACGAATACAACTCCAAAGTACATGGGCAGAAGTTATTCCCATGACGTCACCCTCCCAACCTAGGTCATTTTCTTCATGTTCTAAATGACCCCTTATTCTATCACTTACTCACCATCCTAATTATCCAAGACGGACCACTGTGCTAAACCTTCTTTTACTGATTTAGCAAAACATAATTTTCTTTTCATACAATTTTATTACAATTAAAACTCATACTAAACATAAAACAAAACATCAAATACTTATATCTATAGTGGCGTAGTCGCTTATTAGGAACAGGATTTAAATTATTATCTATTAAAAAAAATTATTCTTTTACAGGTTTTCATATACTTAATCAAGTCGTTTTCTTCTTATCTTTTTCCGTTACTTTCTGACGGGTTTTGAATAAAGTAATACTTTTATTTATAGGAGCGCAAAAATAATGATTTTGCTAAGTAATTTTCATTTCTAAAATGGGACTTAAATTGGTTTAATTTTTTTTTACATTCCAGGTTTCTAACTATCCTTTGTATAAAAAGGCTATAAAAATTTAGATTTTCCTGTCAAAAAAATTTAAATATTATGGTCTTTTTATAGTTCAATTTTCTTGTTTCTTTTTAATAAAAAACTTTTTTTTTATAATCTAATCTCTTTTTGTATCAAAACTAATCCAATAATTAAACTTATAACCAAAAACAAAAACAAAAAAAATAACACAAACAAATTTGACAAAATTTTTATTTAAGGATCAGCTAATATGACTAGGTTTGGAGCCCTAAATCTGCTCCGGTTTTATAGCAAAGATAACTTTTCCCTATTAAAATCCCTGAAAGAGCTCTCTTAAGGATATACGAAGGAATTTATCTATTTTTTTACCCTTTCTGGTTAATTACTAATTACAGTTAACGTATTTCCTATTTGTTCGATCCCTTTACAATCTAAAACAATATACCTTAACATAAAATTTAACTATTTTATTATCTAAATTAATCTATATATAACTTAATACTACCCTAATGCCACTATTCTAAAGTTTGATAATCACTGCTTTTTATAATGGGTTTGAATCTTAGATTTTATAAAACATAATATTTTGTACTGTATTATTCCAATAGGTTGCTCTAGTAATTTATACTTGAATATCATAAAGTTTTTAATAATCTCTCATAGATGGAACTAAAGTTATTTTCAGATTTATCATTGACACAAACACATTTTAAGGAATATCATCCAATTTTGGGTTTTGAATCATAGATGGCCCTGATGAATGTTATTTCTAATTGGAGACTTCATGAAGCACTGCTTTATTTCAATTAACTATGTTACCTTAATGTCAGTTGTTACCAGTTTTGAATTCTAATCAATACTTTTCCCTTTTCTTGTCAGGATTTAGTAGTCCTCCAAAAGATTTCTTTCATGCCTATCCTCCTCTTATTTGGACTGTCTTGGCCACATGCCAATTTAGCTCACACAGCTCAAAATTTTCCTCTCACAGGCTTGGTCACACAACAGCTAAATATAAATTCCTTATATCTTTCTTATGTTGGTTTATAAATGTTGGTTTCTTTTATTCTTTAACACCGAATGATTTTTCTTTTGTAACTTCCTTTTTTTTACTTTAGTCTTTTATTTAAATATATATTTTCTTTTTATAGCTTTATAATACTGCTAGAGTCAACCGCCAATTTCAAACTAACTTCATCTTTTCTTTTGGTTTCAAATTGAAACTTTTTAAACCAAAAATTTAATGAAAACTTTACTAACAAAACTTATTTAAAAAAAATATCGTTACCCTAACTGCAAGTAAAACAAACAGAAATCACACAAAAAAATTGCGTATTTAAACTTATAAAAAAAAATAATGCACATACAATATATATTAACGTTAAGGTTCAACGTACTTTCGTATTTTCGTTTGTTCACTACATATAGGAAAACCTTTCATGAATTTTAAAGAGAAACTTTTCACTAATATTTTTTGATGCTTTTTCTCTTTAGCTTTGGTAACCCTTTCGTTGTTGTTGTCGCTTTACCACATTGTTTTAATATACATCACTGCATTATCATATCTACATTTGACGTTTCTCCTTTTATTTGACATATGACATAAAAAAAAACAACGATTATGAACAAGCACAACTAAAATTTTACAGAGCTTCACAAAACAAACAAAATTTAAATAAAACCAAACAAAACAAACCAAAATCTCAACTAAAATTAAAACAAGTAGGAAAGTATAGTCGGGCATGGCCGACCATATAATACCCTACACCATGAGTATATTTTTAAAATTTTTACTTTTTATAAAATTTTTATTTTTTA
>NC_060952.1:54825476-54831382 GCF_022045245.1 Lucilia cuprina | reverse complement strand
AACAAGAGCGTAATGAAAGATCTTACAATCTGCGATCGCGTGAGGTAAATTATGTTGTAGGGCAAGAAGTTTTCCGAAGAAACTTTAGCCAAAGTAACTTTGAAAAGGGTTACAATGCAAAACTATCGCCACCGTTTCTTAAAGCACGCATTAAGGCGAAAACCGGAAATTGCTATTACGAATTGGAAGATTTAAATGGTCGTTCTCTAGGTGTATACCACGCAAAGGACATACGTCAATAACCTTGTTTTTCATTTTGTTATTTTTTTTTATTATACCACTACAAGCGGTATCAGCTTTGTGCTGCTTGTTAGCTCCCAAATCTGATTTTGGTTGGGGGGTTATGTAGGGGCGCTTGTAGTAGAAAACAATGATTTTAAGAATTTTTATTTCAAAATTGTAATTTTGTTGAACATCATTTCTATTGGGAAGAGTTTCATTTGAATTTAACGGTTTTTGGAGATTTGGTTTCAAATGACGTTTCAATTTGTTGACAGCTTGTATTAAATGATAATGCAGTGCTGTTGTCAAAAGATAAAAGGAAGACATTTTCGATATATATTTTGGTATTGGTTTTTCTTATTTTGTATGTGTTAGTTTTTGCTGAAAAATTTCCAAATTTTTCTCTCAAATATTGGGTATAAAAAGGAAGCCGTTGCCCAAAATCTTTCCTTTTTGCCTGCTGCTACCTACCAGTTTTCTTAAAAAAAACGTCGTTACTCTGCCGGAAAATTTATTTAAAAAAATAAAGAAATCTTTTTTTTGAAATTGTAAGTTTTTATCCTGTTTCAATTATCCTTCGAATTTAATTCATGTTAAACAATTCAGTGTTAAACAATTTTTTTATGTTTTAAATAAATTTGGCTTAAATTGTTCGCATTTCGTGAAAGGATCTTTTGGATTTTAAATCCACAAAATTATCTGTAACAGGATAATAAAATATTGTAAGTTTTGTTTTCTAAAGGAAAACTTGAGAAAAAAAATCCATTTTTTCAAATCCGTTTCTTATTTTTCTAATTTTTTTTAACGCAGTAACGCCAATTTCACAAATTTCAACTCAAAAGTAGGCAGAAAGTGTTTTTATTTACCCAGCGGCAGCAAAAGTCAAAGAAAATCGTTTGTTTTTATTTACAAAAAGGTAATAATTAACATAAATAAAACAAAACATACACATACAAACTAACATAACCAAAACCAAAATATCTTTACAGCACACAAACACACATACGTCAATTTGATATATTTGAAAATTCTTTCTAGCGACGAAACCTCCAGGCGCAAAATCTTCGCCTGGGAAGGCTTCGTCCACAATCGTGCCTTCTTCGGCGTAAAACCAAACCTTCAGGGAAAGCTTTAGGTTGCAATACTAAGGTCTAAGAGACGAGGAGAAAAGTGTGAAAAGGGGAAAATGTCAATTGTTTAAAGAAAAAAATCCAAAAGAAAACTCCAAAGTTAATAGTTTAAAAAAAATTCCAAGGGAAAAAACATCAAAATTTAAAAATTTTATACCAAAAATCCGTGTGAAATTTTGTGAAACAACTTCTTTTATTTTTAATATTTCATAAAACACAAAATATTTAAATCAAAATTGAAATAAAAGTTCAAGAACAAAAAGTAAACACAAGAACCTAATAAAAACCTGTAAGAAGAACAAGAAATTTAACACAAAAGGAAACAATGTTTCTTTATTTAATTCAAAAATATAAAACAAATTGTGTTAGACATTAATATGTAAAAATATCTTTTTTTTTTTCTGAAAACTATAATTTTTTTCTTTTAATTAATTAATTTTTTTTTATAATATTCAATTAAATCACTTTTTTTTGTTCACTCGCGTCATAAATGTAAATAAACTAAATGTAATGCAAAAATCAATATGTATTGTTAGTGGTGAAAAATTAAAAATGTATAAAAATATTTAAAAGCAAGTGTCAAAATAATATAAAAACAAAAATATTAGTAAAAAAAAAGGAAAAACAAGTTAGAGTGCTATATTCGGCTGTGCCGAATCTTAGATACCCTCCACCAGCTACTTTTATGTTATTACTTTTCTAATTAATCAAATATTTGTAGAAATAAGTTTTCTCATGTCTTTAATGGAAAAAATCCCAAAAGTTAAATTTATTAAAATTCCAAGATTTATTGAACATTATAAATTTAGTAATTTGCATGTATGTATATGTGTGAAAGATTTAAAGATTTTCAATATACAAATACATATATAATTATGTTCTACACAAAATTTTGTTCAACACAAATTGATAATGCTCTTTAAATACGGTTAAAGCGCTTTTAGGGGCAGGACCTAATATAGAAGAAATATAAGTATACAAAACTAATATTTTTGCCAAATTATGTATCAATAGCTTAATTTGGTAATAAGTAATGTGTGTTTAAGAGATTTTCGTAAAAGGACTTTGTATGGGAGCTATGTCCAATTATGTATATAAAGACAAAGATTCAGAATTCTGTATCTATATCATTACTTGGTAATAAATATTGTGAATCTAAGTGATTTTCTGGACCTAGTATGAGAGCTATGACCAAATATGGACCGATCGTAAAACCATTTTATAGTGAATTTATGTATACAAGAGCAATATTTTTGATAAATGTATGGATATCAATATTTGGTTATGAGTTATGTGCGTTTTTTTCTGATTTCCGGAAGGGAATTTTGTATGTGTGTTTTTCTAAGAGGGACCTTGTGTGGGAGCTATGATCAATTATGGACCGATCAGAAAAACATTTCATAATATTATTTTTCTGTATATGAGCAACACTTGTGCCAAACTTTATATGGATATTTTAATTTAGTAATGAGTTATGTGCGTTTTAGTTATTTTCTGGAGAAGATCTTGAATGGGAGCTATGACCAGTTATAGACCGATGGAAAAAATTTCTTAGTAATATTTTTTGTATATGATCAATACTTGTACCAAATTTTATATGGATATCTTAATTAAGTAATGATTTGTACGTGTTTAAGTGTTTTTCGGAAGGGGAACTAAAATGGGAGCTATGACCAATTATGGCCCGATCGGAAAAAGGTTTGGTGGTAGTATTCCTTTATGTGAGAACAATGCTTACAACAAATTTTATATGGATATCTTAATTTACTAATGAATTATATGCATTTAGGTGATTTTCGGGGGGGGACCTTGTATGGGAGCTATGACCAATTATGGACCGATCCAAATAAACTTTCATGGTTATATTTCTGTATATAAGAGCAATACTAGTACCAAATTTTATATGGATAAACATTCGTTTAAAAGAATGAATTCCTCAAATAGCTAAATATTTAAATAAGATTTTTCGTTTCTACTTATTATACATATAAATGAATGTTAAACTAGAATATAAATTAAACAAAGAAATATTTTTCCTAATAAAGTTTGATTTAATTATTTGAATTAAAATAATGATTTGCTAAAGTTTTCTAAATTATGGGAATGACAAATGATTTCAAATCTAAATAGGAAATGATAGTGTAAGCTATTTAGGGACATTCGTGGAATATTTAGGGTGTATAGAATGTCATTGGTGTTTTATAGCAGATAAAACGGGAGGGAAAAGTGCACCCCTTATGGCCAACATCTTGCCTGACTATATTTGTTTATTTACTTTAATTATACTTTGGTGGCATATGAAGTATAATTATATGTATACGCGTGTAAAATTGGGTTAAGAACTACACAACCGCTTCCTTTAGCTAGCTGGGAATTTAACATCGTTTATGCCTCATAACTTTAATTTTAATAGGGATTTTCTGAAACTCTTGTCAAAACAAATATTGAAGATCTAAGCCGCGCGTTACATATATGGCGCCCAACGAAAAGGCCTTTATAAGGCAATTATAAACTCTTTGAAAATTTAAATACCGAATGGAAAATTCGGTTGGTTAAATTCAATTTCAGTCCTAGTTTTCTAACACCAAATACGATTTTTGTTGTATAAGTCCTAGTTATTTAAATAACATAAATATGTATAAATCTAAATGCGATACAAACATAAATATCGTATTTTTTATTTAACCATAATAATCATCATATTATATTACTAACTTTATAGTCCGGATTTTGAGAAGAGAAAAAAATAATCGAAATTAAGCGCATAAAGTTATAATTGAAATGATTTTATCACATTTTCTAGTCCATTTTACGGATTTAATAATGATCCTAAATGATGCAGATCAATTTGTGTTAATATGATGGAAACATTAATAATTTTCATAGAAGTTTTAATTCTGCTACACTATTATATTCTAATATTTTTGTAAGATTTTGTCATTCCCTAATAAAAGAAAAGAATTGAAATAAGAAAAGGAAAATTATCATAACAAACAATACATATTTAATTATTCGCAATATTTAAATATTATAAATTACTTTAATAAGATTAGAAAACAAAATATATATTTAAACTTAGATTATTACTACTTTGATTTTGTCGATATGAACACTAGAAATCGTGGTGCTCAAAATAGCAATTCGTTTTCACGCGGTGCTCGACCCAAAAGCTTAAGTACTTCACGAAACAATATATCCATTGAGTTACAAGATCCCCCTACAACTTCCAATCCTCGTGTCGCACATTCACCAGCTGCAAAGAACTTGCCAAAGCCCCCACAACAAGCACATCGTGCTCAAAGCTTTTCAGATCTACCCACAAATACTGACACTTCTAATGCAAACATCATGGACAGTAATGCAAATTCCTTGCCTCAAAACTTTGTTCTTTCAGGACAACAATTTTCTACCAATTTTTCTGACATTGAGCTAACAAATAATCCTTCTGTTGCTACAGGCAATGTAAATGTTTCAAATTCTTCTACTCCCTTTGACACTCTAATTACTATGATGGAACAAACAATGAGAAATACAAGGGAAGAATTTAGAAGAGAACTATCATCCATAAGAGACAGTATATCTCAAATAGGTAGCGCAAATGAAACGGTTTCTCAAAGACGTCCAGTCCTTCAGTGATTCAAATATAAAACTGGAAAAGTGGAAAATTGTATATGATGGTACAGGTTCTGTGTCGGACTTTTTATTTAAAGTGGAAACACTTACTTCACGCACAAGATGTTCAGACGAACATCTATTATCCAACTTCCATGTGCTCCTTGAGGGAAAAGCGGAGCAATGGTATTGGTTATTTATGAAACAAAATCGCGAAGTTACCTATCAAACTTTGAGATACGCCCTGACTAAAGAATTCGGTTATTTAGAATCAGAACATGACATTCTTTTGAAAATTTCACTACGCAAACAGCAACATAAAGAGACTTACGATGACTTTCATAGCACAATTGTATCGATGAATTTAAGGTTGCAGAGTCCATTACCGGATCATACTTTAATCGATATATTGAAAAGAAATATACAACCAAATCTGAGGTTTTTGTTATTTAGTTCAGATTCTAAATCTTTAAATGATTTTAGAGATTTAGCGCGAAAAGCAGAAAAGGTCCTTCGCTAGAATAAATCCCTTATGCCAATTGGAACTCAAATACGAAACGCCAGTGAAATTGATTTTCCAGATGGTGAAAATACTCTCTCCGAAACAAATGACCCTCAGCTTAAAGCTTTTAATTTCCAGAAGAACATTACTAAACAAGATTATTCCAATATTAAATGCTGGAATTGTCTATCTCTCGGTCATTCTTACATTTATTGCGAAAAGGAAATTACCAAACCTTTTTGTTTTAAATGTGGTCAAAAAGGTTATTTGACACCTTCGTGGCCTAACAGACACTATATGCAGGGAAACCATCAAAAGGGCGATGTGGCTACCGGGGACACTCGTCCGTCCCAACGAACCCCGAGTTCATCATAAAACCAGATTTGGGTAATAATATATTAGAAAATCAAAGTTTTAACTCAAAAACATTTTCATCAATC
>NC_060952.1:54823223-54825376 GCF_022045245.1 Lucilia cuprina | reverse complement strand
GAAATACAAGGGAAGAATTTAGAAGAGAACTATCATCCATAAGAGACAGTATATCTCAAATAGGTAGCGCAAATGAAACGGTTTCTCAAAGACGTCCAGTCCTTCAGTCAAATACAACTTATTCCAATACTCCAAGTTCTAATTCTAACCCTAATTCTGATGCGAATAGGTCGTACACAGGTGATTCAAATATAAAACTGGAAAAGTGGAAAATTGTATATGATGGTACAGGTTCTGTGTCGGACTCTTTATTTAAAGTGGAAACACTTACTTCACGCACAAGATGTTCAGACGAACATCTATTATCCAACTTCCATGTGCTCCTTGAGGGAAGAGCGGAGCAATGGTATTGGTTATTTATGAAACAAAATCGCGAAGTTACCTATCAAACTTTGAGATACGCCCTGACTAAAGAATTCGGTTATTTAGAATCAGAACATGACATTCTTTTGAAAATTTCACTACGCAAACAGCAACATAAAGAGACTTACGATGACTTTCATAGCACAATTGTATCGATGAATTTAAGGTCGCAGAGTCCATTACCGGATCATACTTTAATCGATATATTGAAAAGAAATATACAACCAAATCTGAGGTTTTTGTTATTTAGTTCAGATTCTAAATCTTTAAATGATTTTAGAGATTTAGCGCGAAAAGCAGAAAAGGTCCTTCGCGAGAATAAATCCCTTATGCCAATTGGAACTCAAGTACGAAACGCCAGTGAAATTGATTTTCCAGATGGTGAAAATACTCTCTCCGAAACAAATGACCCTCAGCTTGAAGCTTTTAATTTCCAGAAGAACATTACTAAACAAGATTATTTCAATATTAAATGCTGGAATTGTCTATCTCTCGATCATTCTTACATTTATTGCGAAAATGCTGGAATTGTCTATCTCTCGGTCATTCTTACATTTATTGCGAAAAGGAAATTACCAAACCTTTTTGTTTTAAATGTGGTCAAAAAGGTTATTTGACACCTTCGTGCCCTAACAGGCACTATATGCAGGGAAACCATCAAAAAGGCGATGTGGCTACCAGGGACACTCGTCCGTCCCAACGAACCCCGAGTTCATCATAAAACCAGATTTGGGTAATAATATATTAGAAAATCAAAGTTTTAACTCAAAAACATTTTCATCAATCAATGATTCGACAAAAGAAAAATATAATATAATCAAAACTTTCAATATTATAGACAAGACAGAACCTGTTCAATTTAAAATTTACGATAAATCAACTTCCTTGCATACGAAAATAGTTCCATGTAGGAAAATAGTTAAATGTAGGGAACGTTTTAAAAAGCGTAGGTATTATCGAAAGCTCATAGCTTCCACTATATATATATATATATATATATATATACATGGCTCTGACGATCGTCTATTTGCGCGAGTAAAAGTTTTCAATGAATTTTTAGTAGGCTTATTAGACTCAGGTGCCAATGTATCTGTACTTGGGGAAAACTGTTTAGAATTTCTAGAAAGGAATAACATTGTTTACAGAGAAATGCAATCCGTTTTATCAACAGCTAACGGATCTAAACAGAAAGTAATCGGCTACTGTGTTTTACCCATAAATTTCAAAAATGTGACAAAAGATATTGTCTTCTATTTGGTCCCAACTCTTAATCAAAAAGCCTATTTTGGCATCAATTTCTGGCGAGAATTTGCCTTGGCCCCAGAAATTGTTCCCACTGTATCTTCTATTGAAGCAACATTTTCAGAGAATAGCGACAATACTTCAAAATTTCACAAGCTTAATCCCGAACAACAAATTATTTTGGAGAAAACCATCTTAGAGTTCCCATCATATGAAAAGCTAGGTTTAGGGTGTACCGACTTAATCGAGCACTATATAGATACCGGCGATGCAGTGCCAATTAAATCCAAACATTACCCCCTTTCGCCTCCACGTCAAGAGGAAGCTTACAAAGAAATTGACAGGCTTTTGGCAATGGGTGTAATTGAGGAATCCAATTCCCCCTGGTGCTCACCAGTAGTTTTGGTACGAAAGCCTGGGAAGGTTCGCCTCTGTATCGATTCGCGTAAGCTGAATGCGGTAACAAAGAAGGATTCCTATCCTCTTCCCCACATAAATGGTCTACTTAGTAGATTAAAAGATACATTTTTTATTACTGGCCTTGATCT
>NC_060952.1:54780482-54823123 GCF_022045245.1 Lucilia cuprina | reverse complement strand
TATCTTTTATAATATCCGAGTTATAGGCATTTAAAAATTTAGTGATACAAAATTTACCATACCTTGGTCCGCCTTTTTTGAATACCGGGCGTAATTTTGGACCAAATGCACTCCATTTTTTCTTGTTAGTTAGACAACAAAGTTTTCAATAATATACAAAAAATTTCAGATCAATACATTTACAGATCGAAAAATATACGTTTTTTAATTTAAAAATTCAAAAAATTTTAGATTTTTGCCGTTTTTTGCCCAAAACTCTTTTATTAATAAAATAAAATTTTCTTTCAGAACATATAACAATTTTATAGTTTTCTAAAAGGTATCTTTACGCAGAACGCTTTGGCGTAAAAAACTTGTCCTAGTTTTTGAAAATGTTGCCACTGCGTTCTTCCGAATATGACCCATTTTTTACCAAAAATTCAACTTTGGGCGACATGTTCTAAAATCCCAAAGCTGGGATCAGAAAACTGAAAGCAGTTTTGGAAACCTCAATATGTTTTCTATTTACTTCAAAAGTATTTTCCCAGCCCTGAAAGAAATGTGGACCCTATGGGCAAAAATGTAAAAAATCCCATTTTTGGGATTTTCATTCCTATTTTTGGGAATTGCGGGATGCCCTTTGACCTTTTCATTTTTTTTTTGCATTTTCTTATTTGAAATGACAAATTTAACAAGCGTTGAAGATTTCATTGAGTTTTGTTCATAAACAAAGATTTTGTTATATATTACATATTTGTTAAATTTCTAAAACAATGATTTATATCAAAATTTTAATAGGGTCGCAGATAGCTACAACAATTTAGTCCATATTTATCCCTTAAAATCTTTTTTTAGTTAGATATGAGATTCTCGACCCTTTACAAGAAATTTCAAGCCAATATCTCAATTACATTCAAAAATATGTTCATTTAAACCTGTATCCTTTAATTTCATATTTTAGTATTAAATATGACAGAACATGTTTAAATCTTATATTTACCTATTTTCTATTTGTTTGCTTATCCTTATAATTGAAAGGTCTTATTATGCTTAAAATTTCAGAAATTTATAACTATTTTTTACCTAAATTTTCTCGACTGATCATTTCGTTCTGTTTCGTTTATGTCATGTAGGTAAAAATATACAGGTAATGATAATTTCGACTCATTCACTAATAAGAATTATCAATGACTGAATTACAGGTTATAGTAATATAGTCCTAAATGTTAATAGGTAGACAGTTCGTAATTTTTTACTTTGGAATACCTGTATCGGAAATGACAACAATTGGTATATAAGTAAACTTCTCAGATTTTAAGTACCATATTTAATAAATCTACAATGAAGATTACATTAAAGTACGAAGAGTTGTGTTCCGTTTTATGGAGTCTATCTTCAAAAGGGCCAGAAAGAATTGAAGACATTTCAAATTATATAAAAACTACATATAGTAGAAAAGTAGACAAAACAGGCATATCAAAAATTGAAAACTTTTTAAAACTTTTTGATGTAAAAAGTAAGTTTGTGGATGGAAATCAAATGAATTTTCGATTAAAATTTTGTAGTTGGATGGAAACTACTACGGAAATCTCAACTTACAACACATCAGCAGGAGCGCCTTGCAAGTCATACGAAGACTTATGTTCAAGGTCAAAAAAAGAGGCTCACACAAAAACTTTTTTCAATCTCAAATGAGGAAATTGCTGATACATTTAACGAAATGCTGAAAATAGAAAACCAACCTATGGATGACGTACATATTGCAACTATTCTTCCTAATGCATCACCAAAACGACTTAAGCGAATTGTGAAAAGTATACCAACTCCAACATCACAATCAAATTTTACTGAAGAGGATGCAATAGCGCTTATGTTGGAACTGGGTCTCATATTCCTTTAATCCATCATCGTCAAGCATCGGAAATTCATTTGAAGATATATGGATCAATACAACTCCGGGTTCAAAAAATTTTTGTAGACCCATTGGATTTGAATATATAAAGGAGTCAAAGAAAACAACAAAAGATTTAGTGGAATATTTAAAAGATGAAATAAATGCACTGAAGCCCATTTGCATAAAAATAAAGGAATTCTCTATAAACGTATCATATCAGCTAAGCTTAACAATGATTGATGGAAAGGTCAGCAATGCCATAACAGAAACTTCTTCCTTCTGGAGATGCTCAATATGTAATGAGAAAAAGTCGCAATTCTGAAATATAAACAAAAGCAGAAGTATTAATGAAGAAGTCCTGTCTTTCGGAATTTCACCACTTCATGCCAGAATACGATTTTTGTATTACTTTTTACACATAGCATACGACCTCAAATATAGAAGTGTGCCAGAGAATCTTACTAAATCAACAAAAAATAATGAAGAATTGAAAGAATCCAAGAAGAATTTAAAGTTCAGATGGGATTAAACATCGACAAACCACTTCCAAGTTGCGGTAGTACAAATGACGGTAATAAGGCGAGAAGGTTTTTGCGACCCTATTAAAAATTTGATATAAATCATAGTTTTAGAAATTTAACAAATATGTAATAAATTGCAAAATCTTTATTTATGAACAAAACTCAATGAAATCTTCAACGCATGTTAAATTTGACATTTCAAATAAAAAAAATGCAAAGGGCATCCCGCAATTCCCAAAAATAGGAATGAAAATCCCAAAAATGGGATTTTTTACATTTTTGCCCATAGGGTCCACATTTCTTTCAGGGCTGGGAAAATACTTTTGGAGTAAATAGAAAACATATTGAGGTTTCCAAAACTGCTTTCAGTTTTCTGATCCCAGCTTTGGGATTTTAGAACATGTCGCCCAATCTTGAAGTTTTGATAAAAAAATAGGTCATATTCGGAAGGACGCAGTGGCAACATTTTCAAAAAATGGGACAAGTTTTTTACGCCAAAGCGTTCTGCGTAAAGATACCTTTTAGAAAACTATAAAATTGTTATATGTTCTGAACGAAAATTTAATTTTATTAATAAAAGAGTTAAGACACATTTTGGGCAAAAAACGGCAAAAATCTAAAATTTTTTGAATTTTTAAATTAAAAAACTATCTGATCTGAAATTTTTTGTGTATTATTGAAATCTTTGTTGTCTAACTAACAAGAAAAAATTGAGTCCACTTGGTCCAAAATTACGCCCGGAATTCAAAAAAAGGTATGGTAAATTTTATATCACTAAATTTTTAAATGCCTATAACTCGGATATTATAAGAGATAAGTAGTATGTCCAAGCATGTTTTTTCAATGTCGAGCGCTTTCAGAAAATATAAAAATCTTTGTATTTGGGTGAAAAACAAAAAAATGGCACGAGTTTAAAAATTTTACATGTCGTAGGTACCCTACTTTGAGCCGCCACAGCTCAGTCCCTGGGGCATCTGCGGGGTTCATCTTCAAAACTTAAACTCGAATACTCCTTGGCTACGCTCACGCCAAATTTTATCCTGATCGGATCAGCCGTTTAGAAATGCGAGATTTATTTCCAAAAAATTTCCATTCTGCCCCACTGTGGCTTGGTTGAGCTTCTTAGACATAAATGCTATCGGAAACTCTTCACCCTCCGCATTCTTTTGTACCAATACACTTCCTATTCCAGTGTGGCTAGCATCACAGTGTATGAAAAATGGCTGTGAGAAATCGGGACTATGCAACACTGGTGCAGTTGTCAAGATGTTCTTCAATTCATCAAAGGACTTCTGAGCTTCTTCGCTTCATATAAACTTCCTACTGGTCTTTAATAAATCGGTTAAAGGTGAAGTAACCGCAGCGTAATTCTTGATGAACTTCCGATACCAACCGGACATCCCTTAAAATCGTCGTAGTTGTTTTACAGACCTCGGTGTCGGGAATTCAACAATGGCCGATATTTTCTCCGGGTCTGTCTGAATTACCCCATTACCCACTAAATGCCCAAGATAACGGATCTGCCCACACGATTCTCCGAGCAGCTTTGTGGTATCGCCAGAACCAGTCAGAGGCTTTGGACTCAAACAGAGTCGAAATATGGTCACAAAGAACATCAAAATTCCCACCCAAAGTTTGCTTCGTTAAAGCTTCAACTCTATAAATAAAATTTTCTACTGGGATACCCTTACAGTCCCCAGTAAAACGTATGTTCCAATTATGGATGATATGTCCTACCTTGTCCGACCTTAACGACGAATTTGTTGTCGACGCATTACTAACTGTAGTATTTTGAACCGAAGGATATCTATTAGCTGGTAAACCTAATAACTGTTCCAGAGTTTGTTGCTCTACGGCTGGCAATGTTAGAATTTGTGGGTTTTGATTAGAAACTGATGGTTGAATTTGTGTTGGGGTATTACCAGGCGATTGTGCACTGAGATTTAACCTTTGGAATCCAGCTTCAATGTTGGATTCTATTAATTTTGTCAAATGTTGACTAAGGGTTGTAAGCATTTCGGCTTGCTGAGCACTAACTGCAGCTGATACTATAGACTGTAGTTGGTCCCGTTGACCTTTGGGAGAACTAGTTGACATAAAAGAAATATTTGGATCTGTAGGTGGAACACTATTGGAACGATTACTATCGTCTTCCAAAGCCCTTTGAGCCTGGGCACGCGCACGAGTCACAATTGTAGGTGGAGGTTGTGTATTAACATTACCAGTAGTTGACGGTCTTTGTGGTTGGGTTGCCTTTAGTTTGCCTTCGCAAACAGGACAAACTAGATTGTTTTTAGGGATTTTACCCAAACAAGATGAATGTAAAGGATAACCACAAGGAGGGATATACATAGATCCAGATTCCAAAATGCCATCTTTACAGAGGACACAATTAGGAAGAACGCCACTGGCGCTTTGAGGTTGAGACATTGTATTACAATATAATAAGAAAAAAAATTAAACTAAAAATTCAGCAATAAATGTTAAATCAACCAAAACTTAACTCGGTTAAAGACTTAAACTATAAAATAAACTAAAGGTAATTAAAGAAAAATTAATTAAAAGTTTTACACCACAATGGATTTAAAATTCAGAACCAAGTAATGTAAAAACAAGAATAATAATAAAAAAATAATGAAAATAATAAAAAGTATTAAATATTTCGCAAATTAAAATATATAATAATCATGAAATTAGTTCCTGGTTAAACTGACGGATGGTAAAAAAAATGTTCAACATCGATTAAAAATTCGTTACCAAAGAATATTATAGGGAAAGAGAAATAGTAACAAAACAAAAAATAGGGAATATAGGGAATGGCCGGTACTAGCTTAAAATTTGTTTCCAAGTAGTCATTTCCACACCATACTGATACTATTAGGGAGTATTATCAATATTGTTTATTCAGTTTCCGGTCAGTTTTTAGATCGAACTCCAAAAATCAGCAATTCCAGGAAGTGAATTGTCAAATCAATAACACACAACAAGTAAGAGAACGTATGATTAACATTAATGTCGGTTAACAGCATAAAAAGAGAACACATGTAAATTCCAGACAATTAGTTAACCATACTAGAAAATGGAAATTGAGGAAGCAGAATGAGAAAAACATAAAAAAAGAATTGAAAATTTACATTAATAAAGAGGACCACACAAAAACATGAATTTTGTAAATTCAAATGATGGTAGTTTGAGATTTAAATGAACTGTGTGGGCCCCACGTTGGGCGCCAAAAATAATAATGTAGCATACAACTGATCTGATGGTGTCAGAGTTCTCTCTTGTCTCTACTAAAGCAGCCAGCACGCAACTAGTTTCCGGCTTCTATCTCGTCGGCAATCGGGAGGATTCGTTGCTACTTTAAGTAGAGTAAACGTCGACATGCACAGTATTTATTATTTTATTTTGTGCGTGCGTAAAGTAGGAAAAAAAACAGAAATGAACAAAGAAAAGAGAAAGGGAGACTAATACACAGGAAAACGGAAACGAACATTTAACATATTGAACTGCACTGTGTGAAGGTGGTAACACAGTGTCTTTTAACCCCTCCCAACCATGATCATACTAGGGAAATGCTGTTGGTATTAAGTATGATCCCAAAGATTATTACCCTAACCAGAACAGTTCACCAGGAACCAGTTAAAGACAGTTCATAACTGCATTTTGAAATCCATGTTATTTATTAACAAAAATAAATCATTAAACATAATGTTTAATATAAAAAAAATTAACTAATATTGAACATATTAAAGTTAGAGAAGATCGCGTAAAAACAATCTTTTGCAAAAATCAATATTTAAAAAAAATATTGATTTCCAAAAAAATTGGGTTTAATCGGGATTCGAACTCGGGCCTCAAAGCAAAAAAATAAAAACAAAAATATTTTACTCGTCCGGGATTCGAACCTGGGCTTACAAAAAAAAAAAAATAAATTAAAAATTACTTTGCCCTCACCGGGATTCGAACCAGGGCCTAATGACTGGTAAATTACAACTCAACCATGATCATACTAGGGAAATGCTGTTGGTATTAAGTATGATCCCAAAGATTATTACCCTAACCAGAACAGTTCACCAGGAACCAGTTAAAGACAGTTCATAACTGCATTTTGAAATTCATGTTATTTATTAACAAAAATAAATCCTTAAACATAATGTTTAATATAAAAAAAGTTAGAGAAGATCGCGTAAAAACAATCTTTTGCAAAAATCAATATTTAAAAAAAAATATTTATTTCCAAAAAAATTGGGTTTAATCGGGATTCGAACTCGGGTCTCAAAGCAAAAAAAATAAAAACAAAAAAATTTTGCTCGTCCGGGATTCGAACCTGGGCTTACAAAAAAAAAAAATAATAAATTAAAAATTACTTTGCCCTCACCGGGATTCGAACCAGGGCCTAATGACTGGTAAATTACAACTCAATCCACTAGGCTATGGTGATTATTGAAAAATTATGGGTTATTTCTCTAAATAAACATTCATGTAATTTACTTATAATTACAAGAATTAAATAAATGTATTTGAGAATACATAAAAGACATTACATACACTGATATAAGATGATTTTAACAATTACACTCATGTTAACGAATTTTTCTGTTAACAATATTTACTTATTAAACATTCTGTATGTACGTATCAGTGTATGTTATGTGTTTTTATTAATATTTTGTTTGTTTAAAAGAAAAAAATGAAAATAACATAAAAAATGAGCAACTAAACTTACATTTACCAGGATCCCACGTCGAAAGATCTTTCGTCTGCTTCCTGTAGATGTTTGTGTATATAATTTTGTTGAAAATTTTTTAAAAATTTATGTGTTTAATATTACAGATTAACATTTTATGTTATTAACATTTGAACTCAATGTATATTTTTAAAATTTTTTTTCCTTTTTTTACTAATATTTTTGTTTTTATATTATTTTGACACTTGCTTTTAAATATTTTTATACATTGTTAATTTTTCACCACTAACAATACATATTGATTTTTTGCATTACATTTAGTTTCTTTACATTTCTGACGCGAGTGAACAAAAAAAAGTGATTTAATTGAATATTATAAAAAAAATTAATTAATTAAAAGAAAAAATTATAGTTTTAAGAAAAAAATTATATTTTTACATTTTAATGTCTAACACAATTTGTTTTATATTTTTGAAAGAAAATTATTTAACACATTGTTTCTTTTTGTTTTAAATTTCTTGTTCTTCTTACAGGTTTTTATTAGGTTCTTGTGTTTACTTTTTGTTCTTGAACTTTTCTTTCAATTTTGATTTAAATTTTTGTGTTTTATGAAATATTAAAAATAAAAAAAATTGTTTCACAAAATTTCACACGGATTTTTGGTATAAAATTTTTAAATTTTGATGTTTTTTCCCTTGGAATTTTTTTAAACTTGTAACGCGCGGCTTAGATCTTCAATATTTGTTTTGACAAGAGTTTCAGAAAATCCCTATTAAAATTAAAGTTATGAGGCATAAACGATGTTAAATTCCCAGCTAGCTTTTTTTTTTTTTTTGTAAGACCAGGTTCGAATCCCGGACCAATTAAATATTTTGTTTTTATTTTTTTTGCTTTGAGACCCGAGTTCGAATCCCGATTAAACCCAATTTTTTTTTGAAAATAAATATTTTTTTAAAATATTGATTTTTGCAAAAGATTGATTTTACGCGATCTTCTCTAACTTTAATATGTTCAATATTAGTTAATTTTTTTTATATTAAACATTATGTTTAATGATTTATTTTTGTTAATAAATAACATGGATTTCAAAATGCAGTTATGAACTGTCTTTAACTGGTTCCTGGTGAACTGTTCTGGTTAGGGTAATAATCTTTGGGATCATACTTAATACCAACAGCATTTCCCTAGTATGATCATGGTTGAGAGGGGATAAAAGATACTGTCTTCGTTAAATGTTAAATGTTCGTTTCCGTTTTCTTGTGTATTAGTCTCCCTTTCTCTTTTCTTTTCTTTGTTCATTTCTGTTTTTTTTTCTCTTCAATAATTCAGTTTGTTCATTTCGACGTTTTCTTTTGTCGACGTTTACTCTACTTAAAGTAGCAACGAATCCTCCCGATTGCCGACGATATAGAAGCCGGAAACTAGTTGCGTGCTGGCTGCTTTAGTAGAGACAAGAGAAAACTCTGACACCATCAGATCAGTTGTATTCTACATTCTCTTAGATAGTTATGAGCGATAAAGTCGTTTTCTGAGGAGGACTTTATATGGGGGGTAGGGTCAATTATAGACCGATCATTATAAAATTCTACAAAGAGATTTATGTTCCCATGAAGCATGTTTGTGCCGAATTTCACCGCTATTGATGCTTCTGTTAGCTAGTAATGGGCGATAAATTCATTTTCTAAAGGGAGGCTTATATGTGGGCTAGGCGAAATCGTGGACCGATATTGCTCATTTTCAATACCAAACAATCTGCATCAACTATAAGTATCAGCTCGCTAGCTACTTCCATTTGGACCCTATAGTGTTTTCAACAGACAGACAGACAGACGGACGGACGTTGCTAGATCGTCTTAGAATCTAATAAGGACCCATAATGTACATACTTTTATGGGTCTTAGACGAATATTTCGATGTGTTACCAAAGGAATGACAAAAACAATATACCCCCCATCTTTTTTTGAAATAAAAACCAGAAACAAAAGGAAATTTATGTTTTTTCTTTAAAATTTTTCAAATTTAAGTTTCATTTTATTTCAAATCTATAGTATAAAAACTAAATATATTTTCTAATTGATTTTTTTAATAATCATATCAATTTTCATTTTATTTTGTTTTGGCAGTATAAAAGAAAAATCTAACGACTTCTCTCATAGTGTGTAGTAGAGTGGACAAAAAAAGTTTTGTCAGTCATCCCCTAGAAATAAAGATATGTTAATAACATTTCTAAAAATATAAAAATTATTTTTTTGCCACGCCTGGAAATACCGCCCTTTTTGTTTTTATACTCCTCACCTTCGTGAAAAGGGTATATATAAGTTTGTCATTCCGTAATTTCTATAATATAATTTTGCGACCCTATAAAGTATATATATTCTTGATCCTTATAGATAGCGGAGTTGATTAAGCCATGTCCGTCTGTCTGTCTGTTGAAATCAGTTTTTATAGGTCCCCAGATATCGCTGAGATCCGAATCTTCAATAATTCAGTTAGACATGCTTTCGAGAAGATCGCTATTTAAAATCAGCAAAATCGGTCTATAAAAAAGGAGATATGAGCAAAAATCCGAGACAACCTCTGAAAATTTCATCAAAAAAGCCACATTTTTTTCATGCTTTGTTAAAAAAGCAAGAACAACACTGTGAATTGGATAAAGATGTACATGTGCGTGTGGAGATGTATTTGGTTTTATTTATCTGTGTATTTTTTTGTATGTTTGGATGCTGTTGGCGTCATTGAGTTGTGTATTTTGTTTTTGTAAATTCTGTTCGTATATTTGGAAGTCGGTTGGTTTTATTGCGTTGTTTATTTTGTTTTTGTTTTTCTGTGTTTTTCGTTATGTGCGTTTAGATGTCTGTTGTTTTAGATGCCTTGTGAATTTTGTTTTTTATTTCGTTTAGCGTTTTTATACCCTTCACCTTCGTGAGAAGGGTATATATAAGTTTGTCATTCCGTTTGTAATTTCTATAATATAATTTTCCGACCCTATAAAGTATATATATTCTGGGGACACCTCGGCTATGTTAAATTTTTAAAACGATCCTATTTCTTCATTTGAGTTCCGATTTAAAAAAAATTTCGTATATCGAATCTTCTCATCGAGCACTATAAAAAATGTCGTCGTAGCAGTAAATTATCTCTTATAGTTTAGGAGATATTCGCATTTGAAAATTAAAATTTTAAAATTTTTACCGTCCTTACTTTAGTTTTTTGATAATAGCGGGTCCAAATATTCCCGATTTTCGCCATTTCTTTTTTTATTCGCTTAACAACAAGTCTATATATCAAGCAGTGAAAGAATTATGTAAAAATCATGACTGAGTCCAAAGTTATAGGCATTTTAATTTAAAAAATTAAAAAAAGGCGATTTTTTGCCATTTTTTTTTGGAAAAAAGTATCTTTTTCTTTTTAAGTTATCTAAAAAGTTTCTAAGAAGATGTATATAGAATTTATACTTTTTGAAAAGCTGACTTTACATAAAATACGATAAATGAAACAAAACCTAAAAATTTTTGATGCCGAGGGGACCAGATCCATCCAAAAAAAACCCTATTTTTTATATAAAATTCAATTTTGAGCAAAAATTCTCAAATCGCATAGTCGATATCAAATTATAGTGACCTGTTTTATATGACCCAATATGTTCTTAATCATTTTGTAACGGGTTTCGATAACCCCGCCCCTGGTATGGATATAATAGGCAAAAAACCAAAAAATCCAATTTTTGGGATTTTTTAAAACTTTTTTGGGAATTCCGGGATTTCTAATAAGAAAATTCGAAATTTTTATTTAATTTTGGATTTTGAGTAAAAAAAATCTACCTAACTGTAAAATTTCATCAAAAAATATTCATAAATAAAATTTTTATTGCAATTTGAAAAATTTGTATCTTCGCAAAAACTGAATAAAAAACATTTTTTAATTTTTTTTAAAAAGTATTCCGCGAATTTTTTAATTTTCAAAAATTATATACAGTTTTGAAAAATAGACAAAATTATCTTTCCATAGATGAGGACTTTTTGGTACTTTTTCGTTCTTCAAAAGGTACAAAAGGCTTTAAACACATCATGGTGAAGGGTATATAAGATTCGGCACAGCCGAATATAGAACTCTTACTTGTTTGTTGTTCATTTTGTTTTTCTTTTGGTGTAATAATAATGTAGACGGAAAAAATTTTAAATTTATAAAACTAATATGTTTAAAATACACTATGGTGAAGGGTATATAAGATTCGGCACAGCCGAATAGATCACTCTTACTTGTTTTATATTAGTTTTTATTATTTAAAGAACTTCTCTAAAAATATGAACCTATTAAAAGGAATAAATAAATTAGCTAATTTATTACAAAAAAAGTTATGACATTTTATAAAAATTAGTACAAGCATTTTTAAAAATTGTTAAATAAAGAAACATACAAGTAGTTGTATGGAAAAACAAGAAAAACATTTTTATAAAAATTAACACTTTAATTTTTCATAGATTTTTATAAAATAACTAGTTCATACCCGGTGTGTTTCCCTACCCCTATCAAAATAAAATACAAAAATTATTTAATTAGTTACTAAATTATAAAATTTTTCTTAAATGTTTATTATTGACGACAATATATTTCATTTAAATTCTAAAATAATACATTAATATTAAATTTAATTCTTACTTGATAAAATTTAATATACACCTTTAGTCTTAAAGAATAATTCTAATTCTAATGCCTTGGGATATACAATATTTTTTTTACCTTCTAATATGAATAAATAATCCACTTAACGATTTTGAAAATTACAACAACAGATTAACAATATGTTACATATGAGAGATGCACGCAAATTATTGCATGTTTGCCAATTTCTATCTATCAATGAAAAATTTGAATTATCTAACAGTTTTCAAGATATACGAAATTTTATATTTAATTCATATATATGGTGCCACGCCCCCCAATTCCGCCCGTTATACTAAATGTTCACATGAATGTCAAAGTTATTCATATAAAATTTGAGAATTCTAGCTCTAATAGTTTCTCAGATAAATATTTTTTCTATTTAATTCCCCAGATTAAAGTCCTCCCTTTATCCTCAAAACGTTCAGATGAATATTAAAGTAATATAAGCAAAATTTTAATGAATCTATTTCCATAGTTTCCTAGATAAACACCTGAGGGGGCTTGAAACGCCAATATGAATAAAATAGAAAAATTCGCATATCTGAGAAACTGTTAGAGATAGAATCATTAAATTTCACTTGAAGAATTTTGACATTCATCTGAACATTTAGAGTATAACAAGCGAACTTTTAATGGTGACTATGAATAAAATATAAAATATTGTTTACCCAGGAATATATGGAAATAGATTCATTAAAATTTTGCTTATATTACTTTAATATTCATCTGAACGTTTTGAGGATAAAGTCGGACTTTAATCTGGGGAGCTTGAAGCCCCCATATGAATTAAATAGAAAAAATAGTTATCTGAGAAACTATTAGAGCTAGAATTCTCAAATTTCATATGAATAACTTTGACATTCATGTGAACATTTAGAAAATAACGGGCGGAATTTCAGTGGGGGGCTTGGCACCATATATATGAATTAAATACAAAATTTCGTATATCTTGAAAACTGTTAGATAATTCAAATTTTCATAGATAGATAGAAATTGGCGAACTTGCAATAATATGCTTGGCATCTCTCATATGAAACATATTGTTAATCTGAACATATATGAATTAAATACAAAATTTGTTAGATAATTCAATTTTTTTGTTTGTACATATTTGTGTTACATATTCATATTATTGGTATTATAAATGAATAACGGAACAGATGTATGTATTGTTGTATGTATCCGTTGATGAAAGTATGTATTGATGAACATTTTGATGTAAAAATGCGTTGATGTATGTACATATGAATGTATATAGTATAGTTTGTTTATGTATTAAATGTTTCTAATAGGTACTCACATGATTAACAGTCGATCGTTTAATCGTTACAATTTAAGCGATTAATTGCACTTTTATGGTACTGTAGACTCAATATAATATATTGGTAACCCTGATAAACTTTATAATTATAGGACCTCATTTGACCCTAGCCCATCTAAAAAGCCCCCATCAAAATTTTACTTAAATATCCACAGTTTTATTAAACAGTAAATGGCTTTAGTATATCTCAGGCAAGGTACAATTCAACTTAAATGCTTTATGAAAACTAAATCACATTTTATTCGAATACAGGTGTAGGGTATTATATGGTCGGCCTCGCCCTACTATAACTTCTTACTTGTTTTGTTTTGTGCAGCTTTTTGCGAATTGGAATCTGGCAACCCTAATAGCCCCCATATAAAGCCTCTTTCAAAAAATTAGTTTTTCATCCATAAATTGCTTAAATGTATCCGAACAATGTAATATTGAATATAAATGCTTTGTTATGAAGAATAAATCTCATTTAATATTCATAACTGGTGTAGGGTATGATATGGTCGGCCATGCCCGAGTATACTTTCTTACTTGTTTTTATATCGCTTTGAGAGTAATTTGGAGTGGTTATTAGAGGTTCGGATAAAGCATCCTTGGCGATTCTGTCGGCTTTTTCATTGTCCTTAATACCTGTGTGACCCGGAAAGAGTTTGGGAATTTATTAAGAATTGTTTGCTTTTTATTAAAAGGAATTTCAAACTTTGTACAAAAATGTGTTATTCTTAATAATAGTGAGTTAGTTTTTGTAAAATATTTTCTATGAAGTGATATATTCAGAATTTTAGAAACTGGAAAACGATCCTTTAAAAGTATATATTTAAATAAAAGTGTTAAAATTATGTTTTAAAGCCTAAAAATATCAATAAAAATTTAAAGGAATGTGTTTGCACATGAGTTTTGTTTTTTGAAATATTAATTTTAAAATTTAGTTCTAACACGTTCAAATTTGTGACTTTAAAACTGTCAAAAAAGAAAAGAAGTAAAAGCAAAAAAAAAAAAAAAAAACAAAAGTGTTATATTCGGCCATGCCGAATCTTATATACCCACCATCAAACCATTCAGCCATGAGGTTTAAAGTAATTTTCTGTATAAAACTGAATATGCGGGTTTGATAGTTATCGACCGATTCTCATCAAATTAAGTTGAAAAATTTCAGTTCCTATAAAACTACCGTAAGTTTGGTCAATTATAGACCGATTTTTATAAGCTTTTGTACACAAATTATGTGGAGTCAGTTAAAGACCGATTTCCATTATATTTGATAACAAGTTCACTGCTGTAATCGTAATTTTGAGTCAGTAATAAGCGTTAAAGTAATTTTCTGAAAGGGGGTAGACTGAATTTTTTTAAACTAAAATGCCTATAACTTTGGACTCAGTGATGATTTTTACATAATTCTTTCACTGCTTGATATATAAACTTGTTGCTAAGCGAATAAAATTGGCGAAAATGGGGAACATTTGGACCCGCTATTATCAAAAAACTAAAGTAAGGACGGTAAAAATTTTAAAATTTTAATTTTCAAATGCGAATATCTCTATAAGAGATAATTTACTGCTTTTTTTTAAATCGGAACTCAAATGAAGAAATAGGATCGTTTTAAAAATTTAACATAGCAGAGGTGTCCTAATTTGAGGACCCCCCTCCGGGGCCCTGGTTGGCCTATAAGGTCCAAATTCAAAACCTAAACTCGACAACACCTCCTCTTTGTGCATACCAAATTGGATTAACCGTTTAGAAGTTACCGAATTATTTCTCTCTTTTTTTTCTATACCTCTGTGCGCTGTACTCGCAGTTTTAAGCAAGTTATGGGCCCATCCTTATAAAATCTCGCAAAGAGATTTAAGTTCTCATTAAACATATTTGTGTCGAATTTCACCGCTATTGATTCATCTCTTAGCCTATTATGAGCGATAGAGTTATTTTCTAAAGGGGCCTTATATGAGGGCTATTTCAAAACGTCGCCCACTTTCAATAAGGATTGATCCTTATAAAATTTGACGGGGAGCTATTGGCTCGCACGAAACTAGTTTATGTCAGAGTTTAAATTCATTATCTAAAGGGGACTTTATATCGAGCCCTTTTCGCAAAAAAAAACGTAACCGACAAAAACAAAATTTTATAGGAGAGCATTTATTTTAATTATCTTCGAAGTAGGACAAAGCATTACTCCAAAACTCCGTTAATAAATACTATTACATCTAAAATATGGGATGCAGTTTGTTTCGATTTTATATTGACGCTATATCCGATTTTTTTGTCGCTTACGTCTTTTTTGCCGAGACAAATTTTTGTGATATAAAAAATGTTGAGGCGGTTACGTCTAAATTCTCTGTATAAAAAAAATATTTTTTTGTATATCTTTATATAATTTGTATAAATCTGAAATTTAATAGTATAATAAATACTTTTTTATAAGATTTTAAGATCATCTAGCGATGTCTGTAAGTCAGTCTTTTTGTTGAAAACCGGATAGGTTCCGAACGTTATGATTTAAAGTGATGGAATTCTCTAAAAATGCTTATTGATGACAAATATTGTTTTGTGTTAATAATGGACAAAAACGGTACATGGTTTCACTTATCCTCAATACAAGTACCTCCCTGGAAATAGTCAAAACATTAATAAATATGTTGTTTATGTTACAATCGCTATAAAATTTTGCAGAAGTCTGTTATATATACCTGTAATTTATGTTGGGAAGTATTACAGATATCAGGCAATATTTGACCCTAGCCTTCATATATGGATCTTATAAGACAATGATTTTTTCCATACAGAAAATAAGTTTACAGTTAATAAATCTTTTAAAAATTAAAAAGGTATGATGAAATTCTACAAAAAAACATTTGTTTTTAAAACTAATAACGCGTTTAAATTCTATAGACCTCGGTCCACAATTGACCAAATACCTCATTAAAAACCATTCTGAAAAACACCCTGATGTCCACATTAATATCCATACATTATAGTACAATTCGCCTTATATCGAATAAATAAGTAATAAGTAAATTGATTCTTTAAGAGTCCATATACAGGTCCGCCTTCCGAAATCACAAATTTACAACCAAATATAAGAGTTGGTTAAATGGATATAAAATAAATGTAATGTAATTAGTAATTAAATTTGTTCAAATTTTTCTATCAATTTAATATATTTTAAAAGAAAATTTAGAAGTAACCGACACCTTGCTGTTACAAAATTCATAAACAGAAAATAAATGTATACTTACGTCTTTTTTCTTTTTCTTGTAAAGTTGAAACCATTAGATCTATTGCTATGAAATTTTCAGAGTTGATGCTAATAGATCTAAATTATCGATTTCAATAAAAAAACGAAATCGAAAATCAAGTCTCTTACGTCCATTTTGCAAAAAGGGCTCGATATTCATTCATTTTCTGAAGGGAGGCTTATATGGGGGCTAGGCGAAATCGTGGACCGATTTCAATACCAAACAAACTGCAACTATCAACTATTTCATTTTCAATACCAAACAAACTGCATCAACTATAAGTATCTATGCAAAATTTCAGCTCGCTAGCTACTTCCATTTGGACCCTATCGTGTTTTTAACCGACAGACGGACGGACGTTGCTAGATCGTCTTAGAATATATATACTTTTATAGGTCTTAGACGAATATTTCGATGTGTTACAAATGGAATGACAAAAACAATATACCATCTTTTTTGATGGTGGGTATAAAAAAGAAAACCAAAAATACTCAAAAAGTAAATGATAATTAAAGGTAGAATTATCCAAGCGCAACGTACTGTAACCGTTAGAAAACGTGTCAGCTTATCGTTTTTAATTAACGCTTACTGAAATGTAGCCGTAACGTTTCAACCTGTATAAAATAGAATTTTATAACGTTTTTACATGACATTTGTAGAACAGTAATGGCACTTTTGTATGTACAATAGAATTGTGGTACAAATTCCCGTTTTTATACATTTTTTGTATGTACAAAGTTGAATTTTTATATTATTATGCTTAAATTTAATAAAATTGTTTATCTTTTAAATTTAGGATGCATATGTGATGTTAGTAATGTGTATACATAAAATTTTATAGAAAACACGTTAACAACGTATAAAACTCCAACAAATTAAAGTTAAACAGTTTATAATACATTCTAATTATAGAACCAGGCATTAATAAGCGTTCAAATTAAGTTAATTCTAAGAAACAAACAGACATTCTCAGATTTTTCTATTGATGCCCATGTTGACTATATATAATAATTAGTAGCCGAGACATGATCAATTATATATCACACATTTGATAGCCTATAATTCCTGCACCTGAATAGAAAACATAAATATTTTTCCACTTTTATACTCAGAGGAAGAAGTGCTATAATATGGTGTATTCAGCAGGATTAAACGCTATTAGTTACACATATATTTTTTAATTTTGGTACATTTTCTACTTAGCCATTTTAAAGAAAGTGTCGCTTAATTACCATCACTGCTTCGAACAGCTGATTGAATATTTATTGTAATTTATTTTTGTTTTTTATAATTTTTTAAATACATAAAAAAGTCTTAAGAAAATAACAAAATAAGCAAATTATTGCGAATTAATTTACCTTTATATTAAAAAACGCCTGAGAAGTTAAATTATTTTGTGCTTATTTTCAAAACAAGCGTTACGTTTTTTAATGTTCTATAAGTGCACAAACGTGCTAACGGTACGGTACTACCTTAACTCTATATTCAAAAATGCCACCTTAAGCAAATCCGGACACTTTTGCTGCACAACTTCGCAAAGATATTGAAGAAATTAATGAGAACATCTCTAAGATAAAAGAATATAAAAGAAGATTTTGTAGCAGAAATAAATAAAGTTAAATCTGACATAAACCACTGCGATGAGTTTGTGAAGCAGATTGACAAGTCCAGCACAAGCAGATTTGTGGAACTTGAAAAGTCGCAATATTTATTAATGAAACGCTTCAACCGCCCAGACATTATAGTTTCAGAACTGCCAGCTGCTTCCCCAAACCTAAAAATAATGATTTTGTCTTTAGCGAAGGTGTACGCCATCCCCTTCGCTAATAATGATATACATTATACACCCATTAAGAATAATTCAGAAGTGCTAATAAAGTTCAATTCTATTTCTACCGAAATAGCTTAATGAAAAAATACTATAGTATTCGAAACCTTATGTTAAAAGACCTAATTGAAGGGGAAAATTAAGAAGGTGCTGACATGAGGAAAGAGTTTACTTAAACGACCATCTAACACCCATGGCCAACAAGCTGTGTTATTTATGCCGTTTAAAAAAAATAAACAAATTTCTGGATTCAGGTTTCGAAATGGTGATGTCCCGGGAGCAGTAATAAAAACTAATGATAGATCCGAAGAGACATTGGATATATTTAACAAAACGGAGAAATTCCAAAATTTTATTTTTAAAAAATAATTAATTTTCTTATGCCTTGGGATATACAATATTTTTTGTTTTACTTCCTTAAAGATTTTGAAAATTACAACCACAATAGTATTCCAGATTAACAATATGTTACATATGAGAGATGCCAAGCAAATTATTGCAAGTTCGCCAATTTCTATCTATCTATGAAAATTTTGAATTATATAACAGTTTTCAAGATATACGAAATTTTGTATTCAATTCATATATGTGGTGCCCCCCACTGAAATTCCGCTCGTTATTTTCTAAATGTCCACATTAATGTCAATGTTATTCATATAAAATTTGAGAATTCTAGCTCTAATAGTTTCTTAGATATTATTTAATTAATGTGGGTGCTTCAAGCTCCCCAAATTAAAGTCCGCCCTTTATCCTCCAAACGTTCAAATAAATGTTAAAGTAATATAAGCAAAATTTTAATGAATCTATTTCCATATTTTCCTAGATAAACAATATTTTGTATTTTATTCATAGTCACCATTAAAAGTTCGCTTGTTATACTCTAAATGTTCAGATAAATGTCAAAATTGTTCAAGTGAAATTTAATGATTCTATCTGTAATAGTTTCTCACATATGCGAATTTTTCTATTTTATTCATATTGGCGCTCCAAACCACCTCAGGTGAAAGTTTGCTCTTTTTTCTTAAAAATGTTTAGATGAATATTAAAGTTCTTCGTGCAAAATTTTAAGGATTTAGTTGTATAAGTTGTATAAGATTCTTACTGTAATAGTTTCCAATATAAACGAATTTTTGTATTTAATATATATGAGAGGTACCGCCCCCCTAACGCTAGTCCTTTCAGGTTTTATCCTAAAATAATCATATTGACACTAAAATAGCTCCGACTTTGAGGACTTTTACATTATCTCAAGACAAACGAATTTTGTACTTAACTAATATGGGAGGTGCCGCTCCCCTCATGGGTAGTCCGCCAATTTATTACCCAAAATGTTTACATGGATGTTAAAGTTATTCGTGCAAAAATTTAAGATTCTAACTGTAATAGTTTCCAAGATAAACGATTTTTTGTATATAATTTATATGGGAGGTGACACGCCCCCTAACGATAGTCTGCCCACTTTTTATCCCATATAATCATATTGACACTAAAGTGCCTCCGACAAAATTTAAGGACTCTAACTGTTATATTATCTCAAATATACGAACTTTATATTTTCTTAATGTAGGCGTGGTTCCTCGCCCACTCAAAATAAAGAATTCCAGATATACAGGAATACGCTGTGATAATTTCAAGCAATCGGTTCAGCCGATTAGTAGTCTATAGCGTTTAAACATACAAACATATAAACATACAAACAAACACACATTCATTTTTATATATACATATAGATAAAACACATTAAGCAATGTAATAGTGAAAAACAGCTGTTGATTTTATCTATATTGTTTTGCTTAACATTTTGAGGTTTATTACGTTTGTTGTTGCAAAAGCTAACATAAGGCGAACATAATATTAAAGCAACATTGACAATAACATGTCACATTTATAAAAATTTTATTGTTGTAGCAGAGCTACTAATACCTTGTGTACTTTTCTTAATCTTAATTTCTTTATATTTTCTATTCTCAAATTTCTCAATTATGTATTATCATTATTATTTTATGTTATTTCTGATTTTCTCTTTAATTTCATCTTACCACGTGTTCTTTATATTCTGTAATTTGTTGCATTCAAAGTGTATATAAAGTAGCGAAAGCACTTTTTGTACAACAAACACAGCCAATGGCTTTTGTTATACAGCATCTAATCTGTCAAATTGCATGATGTTCTTTGTTAAAAGCAAATTTGCTGTTAAAAATTCCCTGTTGTTTTTTGTAATTGCCAAAGTATTAAGCCGGTAGCGTGATCCTTTAAAAGCTGGAAGATTTCGATCTGTATGCTATGGCATGAATCTTTCTATTCTACACAATTTAGTTCCAACACAACACTACGACTCTTTTAGATTATTTTCTTTTTAATGGCCAACTACATCTGAACACGAAAGGCCAAATGCAATGTCCGTTTCTATCATCTCACCACGCCTTTATTTATGCCTCATTTAGGTTACAAGTATCTTCTGATAACAATTTAAGTAAATATATTGTATATCGGAATTTCTCGTTGGTTAATGTTAACGATTTGGCTTTGTGTGTATTAGAGGAAGACTTTCTAAAGACGTGTATGCTTGATTCTCTGATCTCAAAGATGTTATCCTTTGTATCTATATCACGGTTCAAATTAAAACAAAGAGTAGAATGGATAAAATCAAGATAATCGAGACATAATATATTCACGATCACTTAGAGATATAGTATACAAATTTTACATTGCAGATCCCACTCCTTCAAATGAAGGATATTCTGTAAAAGTAGAAATAGGGCCAAAAGGACAATTTGCAGAATAAAAAAGGTTATCTTCATAGATTGTTTGAAAATGCAAAGACTAAGGAAATTATTAAGGAATTATTTAAGGGTGGCAAATTGTGACAATGTTATTGATGGTAATAGTTCAGGGCAGATTTTGCCATGAACTATTACCATGAATAAGTAATTACCATGGATGATTCCCAATTCCTTTACATTAAACTAGATGCGTGTACCCGACGTTGCCCGGGTTACTTCGAAAATTAAAAAGAATAATTTTCTATCTGTAATGACTATACTTTTGTTTTAAATATATGTCAAAAGTTAGCTTATAACGATAAAATAGTTATTATATTTTTCTGCAATTTGTTTAATACTTAAATTCAGTTTCTGGACCAAATAATCCTTTAAAAATTTACAAATTGATAATGAGCTTAAATTAGGAAATTTTGACTTTCTTCGAGAAATTATACTGAAATCAGCATTTTCAATCACTGGTAGAGAACTAAGGACACTTTCAAATTATTTGTTTTAATTTTTCCACGTGCAGTAGTCGTTAAGAACTGTTCAGTTTAAATTTGGTCGTACTTTACTTTGAACTGTAGTGCAACTGGTGTAAAGAGGCAAAAGGCTTGGGAGCATTTTATTAACTACAAAAATACATACAATTAACCATAAAAAATTTCAAGCGATTTTCTTGCTACTTATTTGAAAAATTGCATGCAATTACTCTGAAACGATTATGAAAAATTCTGGACAAAATCACGAAAATTTTGGGCTCATTGCAAGATTTCAAAATTCTTAAAATGAACAAAATTACTGTCCTAGGAAAATATGAAGATTCCTTGAATTTTGACAGAGAAAACAAAACAACTTTTAATTTGACAAACAATTTTGAGTTGTTCATTAAAGAGTAAAACCACCGTTTTTGTCTCATCATTGTTTCTCAAATACATCCATTTATACAAAAGCATGTTTAAAATAATTATTTTTATTCATTAGCTTATATGCATCCACACTTAAGTTTTGGCTGGATTTAGACACCACTTATAAAATCCGAAGAAATAAAGGTTTAAAGGTCAAAAATCGTTTGATATACAAAAGACATACCCAAATAATTTTACTTATTAAAATATCCAAATCTTTATCCAATTAAAAAAATTTCGGAATTTGTTAATGGTAAATGGAAAATGTGTACTGGAGTTATTCAAAATCATTATTAGATTTGAAAAGCTTGCAATAAATACGGCGCTACATACAGAAAAAGTTGTACAGAATTTTTGGTGGATAATTTTCTAAAAGTATAAAAAGATATCGAAAGATGAGTTCATCCAAATTTTATATAAATAATGGTTTATATGCATCATTTGAGATAAGATTTGCAAAAGTGCTGTCTTTTGGGACACTCTAATGAGTAGTCTAATACATATATTCATGGTTTTTTAGATTTGAGCTACATTTAAAAAATAGCAACCGAATTTATATCAAGATCATTTTTTCATGGTATATTTAACTGATCACAGATTTTTATTGTTATCTCGATTTAACAATAAATTTTTATTTTATATTTTTGATTTAAAACTCGATTTGTATGGAAAATATTAGTGACTACGCATCTTTATTGTTTTCTCGAAGTGAGAGTTATTTAAAGTAAATTTTTAAAGTGTTATATGAAAAGAAATTTTAAGGGGAGATAAGAATGATTTTCTAGATAGATTTAAGTGTTATATTTAAATTCGATTTTTTGTGAAAATGGGAGTCTTATATATGGATCTACAACAATATAATTTTGATAAAAAATGTTCATATGCTATTTTCTCGATCATAGTAAACTACATCCGATTCTGTTTTCAAATAGTTATTTTTTGAGGATATACAGCCGATTACAGGTTTTGAAATAAGAATAGTTTTCCGGTGGAAAATATATGTGATGGAAGTATTATTTACGGATCTACAACCGATTTTACGCTTTAGATGAAAACCGATTTTTGATAATAAATTAAATTGATTACAGATATTTATTTTACGAAATCGTAAAGTTAGTTAAACATTATAGAGTTTTCAAATAAAAATAAATGTTTGAATAAATATTTAACTATATAATAATTCTCATATAATATAAGAAGTATATATCATGATCTTTAGAATTTAAATGTAACAAAAAGTAGACAGAAAAAATTCATTGCATTTCATTAAGATCACAACATTCCTGAAATTAGTGGTATAGGTATATTTTTTTGGATTTGATGTATTAAACATTCTCTCCCACAAACTTAATTTCGTAAAGCATAAAATCCAGATCAAGAAGTTGATTCCAAAAATACACTGTATGTTGCCAAATTTCTTGAAAATCGGTTTATATTTTTTATATTTAGCCAAGAAATTTGGTGTTATAGCTGGTATTCTAAAAGTGAACATAAAATCAATATAATATAGTCTTTTTTAACTTCTGAGGTTACACTTATTAATAAGTGCCGAATTTTATGTAAATCGGTTTAGTAGTTATGTAGTGAAAGATTAAAAAGAGTCTCATATATATTTATTATTAAATACATATTATACGTTTTCAAGATATAATGTCTCGTACTGTTCATGAAAATCGGATCAGTAGTTTTTTGTATGCCTGGACGTAAATTTGGTTTAATAATTGTTTTACAAAAAGTTGGTGTAAAAAGGGGTATGGCGTCCAATCCAGATCTGAGGTCAGACCTATTGGTAGTTCAGTAGTTTTCTGTAAGTCTCGAATGGAAATTTTATATGACAATTATATAGAAAAAAGTGAGAATAAGAAGAATCGTGACGTCAAATCATGATATTGTTCCACTTTAGAATAGAACTATTAGTGTTCTAAATTTCATGTAGTTTGTCCGTAAAAGCGTAACAAACAGACATTTTCTTTCATTTAATTATAGGATAATATATAGGTAAGGATAATTTTATAAAAAGTGGGCGTAGAAAGGGGCGTGGCATCGGATCACTATCTTATATATAGCCATAGTTCTTTCCAAGCTTATAACTATCGGTATGCAAAATTTCAGGTAAACCGGTTTAGTAGTTTTTGCATATTGTGATTGGAAAATTTGTGTAACAATAGTTTTACAAAATGGTCCAAATTTCATGTAAATCGGTTCAGAATTTTTGCCGTGAAAGCGTAACAAACAAACAGTCTGTTTTATATATATGTATATAGGATGTAAATAAGACGAGGATAATGAAATTTGGTTCTCAGAATCTTGATAGTTCAATGATATATATGGGCCAAAGATAAATTGAAATCGTTGACAAACTTAAGATATTGGGAATTATATTGGATGATAGACTTGACTTTTCATACCGTATAAATTGTGTATATAAAAAGGCTTGTTTTACTCTCTTATTTACATGCCGTTTCACGTCAGAAGTAGGGTAGCTCATGCTTTACTGATGTCACAATTTTCATATGGATTAGTAATATTTTTAAGTACAACCTCTAGCAATATTGCAAAAGTTAGACTTTTAATAAATAAAATAGTACGTTTTGTTTATGGTATTCGAATCTATAATCTAAATATTAATCAGATTATAGATTATTCTAATGTGTTCCTTTAATAATTTTGTAACATTGATATATTTATTAACATTTTATAAAATTATTAAAAATGCTACGCCAAAATTTCTACGTGAGATATTTAATTTTATACATTCAACTAGGAATGTGCAGATTTTTATTCCTAGAATAAATAACTTGATTTTTGAAAGATCCATTCCCATTACAATTGCACGTAATTGGAATCATTTACCGAAGGAATTACGAGTGTTTTCTCTTTCACATAACATTTATCGAAAAATATTTACAGAATATTTTAATCGGAACCACAATTGATTTGATATTTGATGATCCATTATTGATATAGACCTATGTTCACTTAAATTTGTTTATATAAGTTTTTGTTGCAAATTTGAGGCTGTTTAGTAATAAAACATTAGTTTTAAGAAATTATTATTTATATACATATGTATTAATATAGAATTTAACATATATATGTATATAACTATGTACAGAGAAATTTAAGGATTACTATTAAAGTTACTCATATGTTATCAATTGTAATATTTTATTGGCCATGAAGGCTTCCCATTACATGCATACAGGACATCGGTGTTGTCCTGTGTGCTCCCAAACCTAGCAAACCTAGCGCCGAATTAAAAACGGTTTTTATTTTGTTAATAATTTAACAAAATTTATGTATTATAATCGACTTTAGGACGCCAATAAGTGAAGAGGTGTTACATGAGAAATTTCTAGAAGACAGACATTTGATTATATTGAGACATTTTAAAAGGAAAGAACATAGGACATCAATGTGTGTATTCCAACGATATTTATTGTTAAAAATAATACCTAAAATTTTAAAGTTGTTAACTGTGTTAAAGGTGTTGTTGTTAACGTGTAAAGTGGGGTTGCAATTATGCTTTCTACATATATGCATAGGTTTGCATATATGTAGCGATAATTGTGCACCCGAAATGGTAGACCAGTTTGAAATATCTTGTATAAGATTATTTAAATTGATATTAATATTCTTTTTGTTACCAAGCTTTTTGATTATTACAAAATCCTAGGCATATGCTATAAAGTCGAGTTCTTTGTGCAATGAAATAATATGGGTTAGTTTATTATAAGCAATAAGGAACAGTATTACGGATAGCGGAGATCCTTGAGGGATTCCGTTCGAAAGGGGTTGATTATTGTTTCTGACTACAATTTTATATATAAATTATATACAAAAATTCTTTTATCTTGAGATAATGTAACAGCGCACAGTGGTATAGGAAAAAAAAAAAAGAGGGAAATAATTCGGTAACTTCTAAACGGTTAATCCGATTTAATGAAATTTGGTATGCACAAAAAGGAGGTGTTGTCGAGTTTAGGTTTTGAATTTGGACCTTATAGGCCAACCAGGGGCCCGGCGGGGGGTCCTCAAATTAGGACACCTCGGCTATGTTAAATTTTTAAAACGATCTTATTTCTTCATTTGAGTTCCGATTTAAAAAAAATTTATATAGAATCTTCTCATCGAGCACTATAAAAAATGTCGTCGTAGCAGTATATTATCTCTTATAGTTTAGGAGATATTCGCATTTGAAAATTAAAATTTTAAAATTTTTACCGTCCTTACTTTAGTTTTTTGATAATAGCGGGTCCAAATATTCCCGATTTTTTTTATTCGCTTAACAACAAGTCTATATATCAAGCAGTGAAAGAATTATGTAAAAATCATGACTGAGTCCAAAGTTATAGGCATTTTAATTTAAAAAATTAAAAAAAGGCGATTTTTTGCCATTTTTTGGGGAAAAAAGTATCTTTTTCTTTTTAAGTTATCTAAAAAGTTTCTAAGAAGATGTATATAGAATTTATACTTTTTGAAAAGCTGACTTTACATAAAATACGATAAATGAAACAAAACCTAAAAATTTTGATACCGAGGGGACCAGATCCATCCAAAAAAACCCTATTTTTTATATAAAATTCAATTTTGAGCAAAAATTCTCAAATCGCATAGTCGATATCAAATTATAGTGACCTGTTTTATATGACCCAATATGTTCTTAATCATTTTGTAACGGGTTTCGATAACCCCGCCCCTGGTATGGATATAATAGGCAAAAAACCAAAAAATCCCATTTTTGGGATTTTTTAAAACTTTTTTGGGAATTCCGGGATTTCTAATAAGAAAATTCGAAATTTTTATTTAATTTTGGATTTTGAGTAAAAAAATCTACCTAACTGTAAAATTTCATCAAAAAATATTCATAAATAAAATTTTTATTGCAATTTGAAAAATTTGTATCTTCGCAAAAACTGAATAAAAAACATTTTTTAATTTTTTTTAAAAAAGTATTCCGCGAATTTTTTAATTTTCAAAAATTATATACAGTTTTGAAAAATAGACAAAATTACCTTTCCATTGATATATAACATGCCTACCTAATGAAAACTCAACATCTTTTAGAGAATTTACCTAGTACTATTATTTTCATCCATACATTTGTTAGGCATGTTTTACTACCTAAATTTTTATGAATTTTTACAGCCACTTTTTACGATTAATCTTTTATTTTTTATCCCTAAAAAAAAATTAACAAGTATTTATTTTATATAAAAATAGTCTTTATTTATTTTTTTTATAAATTAATATAATTTTGTAAAATAATCGGTATCACAGTAGTCCATATCTAAAAGATAAAGTAAATCTTTAAATTCATGAATATTTTCAAATGCTAACGTTTTGTAGCAAATCCAACGTTTCCTTATAGTAGATAAAACAGGATCAGAAGATAGAATCAGATTATTAAAAATATCTTCATTTTGAGACTGCCTAGAACACTTCCTTGAGCTAAACTGATGAATATGCTTAAAGTCTCTATTCCTCGATTCTTGGGGTTCTTCTGTAAGCTCTCCTAAAGGCAGAATATTATGTTCTATGATGACCTTTCCATGACATAATATCTTCTGATCTGTAGGTGTCATTTCTTTCCAGGGATATAATTCCAAAAGTAATTTAGAAACTTTTGTAGAATACTCTCCAAATTTTGTTGCGTTCACTTTATGCTTGCTATTTATCGCCATTAGAATAATATTGACCTTTTGCAGTAAATCCATACTAATTCCGGTTATTTCGGAAGTAGTTTCAAAATGTTTAAAAAAACGTCTAGCGGTATTACCATCGTTTGTGCTTCCATATCCTGTGAGTGGTTTATCAATATTTAATCCCATCCGCTTTTTAAATTCCTCTTGAATTCTTCGTTTCTCACTGGCTCTCATTTCCATTAACTCCTTATTGTTACTTGCACTTTTGTTTGCATTTTCCGGTATGCTTCTGTACTTTAAATCATATGCTAAATGTAGAAAATGTTCCAGAAATCGTATGCGAGCATGTAGGCGGGATATTCCAAATTGTAATGTTTCCTCATTTATTGATCTTTGCTTGGAAATATTCGAAAATTCTGATTTTTTATCACCACATATGTAGCAGTACCAAGTAGATGATGTTCCTGTAATGGCATTTCCAACTTTCCATCAATCATTGTAAGTTTTAAATCATAGGACATGTTAAACGAATAATTTTCTATTTCGATTGTTATAGGTTCCAAGTTTTTAATTTCTGCTTCAATACGATTTATCAAATCTTGCGTTGTTGTTTTGGATTCCTTTATATACTCAAAGCTTATTGGCCTACAAAAAGCTTTGGATCCTGGAGTCGAATTCTTCCAAATATCATCGAAACTGGTTGATGGAGAATCGCTGTCAGCATACTTTCGAATTCTTAATGGAACTAGCGATGCCATAAATACACTTTTATACTCGGAAGATGATTCACTTGTGTTGATTTGTTTATATTCCGAGAGTGCTGATATCCATCACATCCCCACTTACAAATGAGTTGAAGATCACAAGAATTTATTTTTTTTTGTTGGTCTGAAGAAAAGTCAGAAGCAATCCTTAAAGCAGTATTTTCGAGTAGAGCGCCGTGTCCAATAACAGCCTTCGATCAGTTATTTCAATAGGAGGTGGTATAATGCTTTTCTTCTTTTCATTTATTTTGTCATATGATGGTAAAACATCCACTCCTTTTTCAGATAGCGCCTTTCTTAACGTTATGTAGTTATCACGACTTAATCCCAGCTGCAACATAAGCGCAATAGCTTCTTCCTCAGTGAACGTTGTATCAGATGATGGTGTGGGTATACTCTTTACAATTCTTTTTAGTCGTCTTGGTGATGCGGTTGGAAGAATATTTGCAATTTTTATGGCATCCAAAGGCTGTTTTTCTTTTCTTAACATTGCTTTAAAAGTGTCCGAAACTTCTTCGTTAGATAAGGTTTCTAGAGAAGTTGATAACCTTTTCCTCTTAGATTTTGAGCTCAAATCCTCATACTGCTTACAGGGAGCACCAACAGTTGATACGCAAATAGCAACTTCTACACATTCATCCAGCCAATCAGAAAATTTCGATCGAAATTTAGCAATGGAATACCGAACACTCTTCAGTTTTATATCAACTGATTTTATAAAATTTTCAATTTTACATATATTAGTTTTATCCACTTTATTTTTATGTGCAGTTTCAATATATTTCAATAATTTATAATTATTTATAAAGATGTTGAGTTTTCCCTAATTAATTTGTCACTTAAAAAACATTAGGTAGGCATGTTATATATCAATGGAAAGGTAATTTTGTCTATTTTTCAAAACTGTATATAATTTTTGAAAATTAAAAAATTCGCGGAATACTTTTTTTAAAAAAAAATTAAAAAATGTTTTTTATTCAGTTTTTGCGAAGATACAAATTTTTCAAATTGCAATAAAAATTTTATTTATGAATATTTTTTGATGAAATTTTACAGTTAGGTAGATTTTTTTACTCAAAATCTAAAATTAAATAAAAAGTTCGAATTTTCTTATTAGAAATCCCGGAATTCCCAAAAAAGTTTTAAAAAATCCCAAAAATGGGATTTTTTGGTTTTTTGCCTATTATATCCATACCAGGGGCGGGGTTATCGAAACCCGTTACAAAATGATTAAGAACATATTGGGTCATATAAAACAGGTCACTATAATTTGATATCGACTATGCGATTTGAGAATTTTTGCTCAAAATTGAATTTTATATAAAAAATAGGGTTTTTTTGGATGGATCTGGTCCCCTCGGTATCAAAAATTTTTAGGTTTTGTTTCATTTATCGTATTTTATGTAAAGTCAGCTTTTCAAAAAGTATAAATTCTATATACATCTTCTTAGAAACTTTTTAGATAACTTAAAAAGAAAAAGATACTTTTTTCCCAAAAAAATGGCAAAAAATCGCCTTTTTTTAATTTTTTTAAATTAAAATGCCTATAACTTTGGACTCAGTCATGATTTTTACATAATCTTTCTTCTTTCACTGCTTGATATATAAACTTGTTGTTAAGCGAATAAAAAAAGAAATGGCGAAAATCGGGAATATTTGGACCCGCTATTATCAAAAAACTAAAGTAAGAACGGTAAAAATTTTAAAATTTTAATTTTCAAATGCGAATATCTCCTAAACTATAAGAGATAATTTACTGCTATGACGACATTTTTTATAGTGCTCGATGAGGAGATTCTATATTTAAATCGGAACTCAAATGAAGAAATAGGATCGTTTTAAAAATTTAACATAGCCGAGGTGTCCTAATTTGAGGACCCCTCGCCGGGCCCCTGGTTGGCCTATAAGGTCCAAATTCAAAACCTAAACTCGACAACACCTCCTCTTTGTGCATACCAAATTTCATTAAAATCGGATTAACCGTTTAGAAGTTACCGAATTATTTCCCTCTTTTTTTTTCCTATACCACTGTGCAGCGTCCTCAAATTTTGTCGGAGTCATTTTAGTGTCAATATGATTATTTTAGGATAAAATGTGGGAGGACTAGCGTTAGGGGGAACTGTAGCTCCCATATAAATTAAATACACAAATTCGTTTATATTGGAAACTAATACAGTTAGAATCTTAACGAACTACCCATGAGGGGAGCGGCACCTCCCCTATTAATTTATGACAAAAATTCGTTTTTCTTGAGATAATATAGATAATAGAGTTAGAGTCCCAAATTTTTTCGGAGCCACTTTAGTGTCAATATGATTATTTAGGATAAAATGTGGGAGGACTAGCGTTAGGTGACGTGGCACCTTCTATATAAATTAAATACAAAAATTCGTTTATATTGCAAACTATTACAGTAAGAATCTTATACAATTATGCATTTAAATATTTTTAAGAAAAACGAGCAAACTTTCATCTGAGGGGGCTTGGAGCGCCAATATGAATAAAATAGAAAAATTCGCATATCTGAGAAACTGTTAGAGATAGAATCATTAAATTTCACTTGAAGAATTTTGACATTCATCTGAACATTTAGAGTATAACAAGCCAACTTTTAATGGCGACTATGAATGAAGTACAAAATATTGTTTATTTAGGAAAAAATAGAAATAGATTCATCAAATTTAGCTTATGTTATTTTAATATTTATCTGAACATTTTGAGGATAAAGGGAAGACTTTAATCTAGAAAAAATAGTTATCTTAGAAACTATTAGAGCTAGAATCCTCAAATTTTATATGAATAACTTTGACATTCATGTGAACATTTAGAAAATAACGGGCGGAATTTCAGTGGGGGGCTTCGCACCACATATACGAATTACACCGTACAACAAATTGGGAAAAATTGTTGCACACATGAGCAAGACCATATACGTTGGAAACTACATACTTGATATAGTTAACCTACATTTTTGGTTTTTTATTTTCTGAACATTTCTTCCTTTAAAAGGAAGAAATGATCAGGAAAAGAAAAGGAAAAGAGTAAGTATAATTATATTTAGCTTAAATTTGGTTTGGTGTAGTAGGTCAATATAGGTATCGATTGAAAGAGGAGAATAACAGTATTTTTTCAAATAAAATAGTTTTAAAATGTTAGAATAAAAAAACTAAAAAAATGTCCTTTTAAATTTTAATCCTTTAATATCCTTATTTTTTATAGTCTGTTTTTTTAGAAAAAAATATATGTTATATTTACAAATATGGAGTTGCAGACTTCCAAATTTCATGTCTTTATCTTTATTAGTTCTTTGTAAAAAAAATAAAAGTTAAGATGTATTCAAATTAAAAAAATTTTGTTGAGAATGTTTTGTTTAATGTAATTTATTTATGTTTAAATATTTATGTATATCGTGGTTTACTAATTGCACATGATATACCTACGCACTGTTGTTTTTTTAATTAAAAACTATATAATAAACTACTTTGATAACATTATTGGGATGTCAAAGATATTTTTAAAAGATATATAGAATTTAGAATAACTATAGAGTTCGGAATAATTGTATTAAATTAAAAAGGAAAATATAATTTCCAAGAAAGGAGTTTTGACATGAAAGGATAAAAAAATGCAAGATATAATTAATCGATTGTTATCCTTTCATATTCTTCAAAGTTTCCACTTTTTTAACTTTTTATTATAGAGATAAAGAAACTCGGTTCCACAATAACAAATTTCTAATTTTTCTACATAATATTTTAACAAAAAAAGGACTTTGAAATTTTTGGAGGGGAAAATTTTATTAATTAATTTATTGAGATATTTAAAAAATATTATAAAAATTAAACAAATGGAGCTATGAAGTCCAAATTTCAGACATTTGTACTCCATTCTAATGTCTTTATTATGAATATTTTTTGTTGAACAATTTCGTATAAAATTTCAAGGATAATAAAGGATAAACTTTTATAAGGATATTTTTTACATCTTTTTATACTTAAAAAATAAAACAAAATAAGAGATAAAAATACTGCAATTGTCCTCTTTAGTTTGGTACCCATATTGTTATAATAGGGTGGCATAAAATATTTTATAAAAAATTTTGAAAATTGTATGCACCTCAAATTTTAAAGTTCTTTTAAAAGGACAAACGATCAGAAAATGAAAAACTGAGTACGCAGTTTACCATATATATTATGTGCTTTCGTATATATGGTTTGGTTCGTGTGTGAAAAATGGTGTTGGACGGTGTAATATACAAAATTTCGTATATCTTGAAAACTGTTAGATAATTCAAATTTTTGATAGATAGATAGATAGATAGATAGATAGATAGATAGATAGATAGATAGATAGATAGATAGATAGATAGATAGATAGATAGATAGATAGATAGATAGATAGATAGATAGATAGATAGATAGATAGATAGATAGATAGATAGATAGATAGATAGATAGGTAGATAGAAATTGGCGAACTTGCAATAATTTGCTTGGCATCTCTCATATGTAGCATATTATTAACCTTGTAATTTTCAAAATCGTTAAGTGGGTTTTTATTTATTATTTATTTTTTTATACTAAAGGGTAAAAAAATATTGTATATCCCAAGGCATTAGAATAAAAGTTATTCTTTAAGACTAAAAGTATATATTAAATTTTAGCAAGTAAGAAGTAAATGTATCAAAAATATATTATTTTAGAATTTAAATTAAATTTATTGTCATCAAGAGAAATTATAATAAACATTTAAGAAAAATTTTATAATTTAGTAACTAATTAAATATTTTTTGCAATAATCGTACTGTTAGAGTACCTGTTATTAGGATCATTAGGGTCTTCAATACAGTGAATATATGTTGTCGTTTTCAAGCCACAAAGTCTGCGTATATTAGCATAAATTTCCGTTGATGGTGTTAAATGACTGATTTCAGAAGTAAAAATACGGACTTTCTCTTAGAGACCTTTACTTCTCTTTTAAAAATAGCATTAGCTCTTAAAAATTTTAATTCATTAATGGTAGACATATTCCATTTGGAATATTGAATTTATCGAGTTTTTTTTTTGGCAATCAAGGTACCGAATGTTAATCCTTTATGAGTTTACTTTGGGGAATACAATTGTTAGAGCATTGTAAAATTATTTTATTTATATTGGCTGCTTCCTTATTAATGTTACTACTTATCGGTCTCAGTGTACTCAAAGTACTAGTTTGTGTGAAATATTTATTCTAGTAAGCTTTATTTAAATTGAAGAGAGGTCTTATTTTTTGTTTGTGGTCATATAGATTACTTGAAAAAATGGAAGATATTATTGGATAGTGATCACTACCCGATAGATCTGATTCCATTTTCCAATCTAGGTAAATGAGAAGGGATGAGGAGACAATTGTAAGGTCAATATGTCTAAATGATTTGTGGGTTGAAAAATGCTTAGTCTGGATTGGGTTATGAATTTGGATAGAATTTTTCCTTTTTTATTAATGCTAGATATACAACTACTGTGCCAGCTATTAAAGTCGCCGATTATGATTACAGGGTGATTGGTTGAATTTAGTAAGGTAAGGTCATTTAAATTAGAAGAGGTATATAAGTAGAAAAAACGAGAAACGATTTTTTCGAATGTATTAGTACGCCTATTAAATCAAAATTACTTTGAGAATTTAGATCTTCATGGGGAATGGAAGCGTGTATCAGAATGGGAGAGCCGCCATAGTTGTGGGGTTATGCCTGAATGGGGAATGATATAACTTATAAGATATTGGAACATGAATATTGGCAAGACTGTTAATGTGAGTTTCCTGTATGGAAATTATTTTAGGTTTGTACTTTTTATAAGAGTAAGTAGTTCTTTATAGTTGTTACTGTAACCTCTGATATTCCATTGTAGTATTGTAAGAGACATTATATTGTTAAATAAAAGAAATTTTGATAGTTTGATTTTTTTTGGGTGGTGACATAGTTTTGATTTGAATTGTGTCGGTTGAACTTGTGGTTTGCTCTACGTTGACAGTAAAAGTTTTTGTTTGTATGTTTTGAATAGGTGATGGCAAAGTTTTATTGGGATTAATGTTAGATGATGTAGTGATAATTGTGTTATAGATATTTGAGTAGTCAACATGTTGTCTAGTAACTGTAGCAAAAGTCGATTTGCTGATATGTCTCTCGTTGTATTTTTGCATTGCAGTTTTGTTATCAACTTTTTCTAAAATTTTAATGGCTTGAATTTCTATATATTTAAAAAATTGGACATGTATTGCTTACTACAGAATGTTAAGCTTCAGTGAATTTATTTTTTACACATTTATTACACATTTTAGGATTTTCACAAAGCTCGTTTTCTGCAAAGTGATCGATGTTTCCATAGTTGATGCATAGTTTATCGTTTTTGCAAAATTTAGAAATATGGCCTAAGCGGAAACAGTTGTGATTCCTATAACATTTTGATTTTTTAATTCTTGTAAAATTTCGTTTTCTTCTATTTTTCTGAGGTTACTGCAGTAAATAACACCTTTCGTAGTATTTATGTTCTCATATTTTAATTTTGATAGTAGGACCGAAAGATATCAATTTGATTAATTTATTGGCTTGCACGGAGTTTTTGGTTTTAATTAGAATAGTTCCAGCCTGTAGTTTTTTGCATGTTTTAACTTCTCCATAAACACAATCAATTACTTTTTTATAAGAAAAGGAGAAACGTTTGTCAAGGTGTCATTGCTTTGTACTCTAGTCATAACTTGATATTTTGAACCGAGTGATAAGTCATTCATATGTTTATTATTGTCGAGATCAAACATTGTTTGGTTTGTTATATTATGCGGAACAATGAATAGTTCTTAATTTTAGTTAATATAAAAAGTAGTTACTTATTTGTTTTTAATGTAATTGGTAAACAATTAATAAATAATAATATTATTCATATCTTCGAAGCAAATTATTTAATTCCATATTTAAATCATTTTCTATAAAACTAAGATCAAAACCTTGGAGCAATATTTTTTCATTAGTACACCATTTTCTTAAAGGCATACCGAACTACATCAATATATTATCAATATTTTCTGTAACTCATTGTAATGATTCTATACAATCTCCTCCAGTCATTAAATCGTCCATGTAAAAATCGTTCCTAATTGCATCTGATTCAGTTGGAAAGTTGTGTTTTTTACAATCTGCAAACTGCTAACGATGTGGTAAATAATACCCACTATTCATAAACGAATTACTATTTATCAATTCCATATGACTCATTTCCAATTTTTTTTTCATTTTCTTTCTAAAGCAAAGAACCTTATTTTAGTTATTATAGCAGAATTGTCAATTTTTTTGTTCATCTTTAAATGTTTGTTTGACTTCAAACATCTTTTAAAGTTTTCTTCAAAATGTTGCTCACATTTCTTTTCCGCAACTGTGAGGTTATTTATTTTTCAAACCTCTTCCAATTCACAAAACTTTTGTAACAATTGCTCTCCATTTGCCCATCGCAAATCAGATCTCACACAAATTGATTAGATAATAATAAATTCACTCCTTGTGGAATATTTTAGATGGAAAATTTCCCAAAAACATCATTGTTCCTGACACGTTTTACACACATTTTTCAATAACCATCGTTCCTAGTATATTGTCTCTTTAGTCCTAAAGTTTATTCTAATTCTTTCCTTTATTTTTATTCCCTTCACCTTCGTGAGAAGGGTATGTCGAAAGATTAACGTGAGCACCTGCCTGAGATGGAAAATTTCCCAACAACATCCTTGTTCCTGACACGTTTTACACACATTTTTCAATAACCACCGTTCCTAGTATATTGTCTCTTTAGACCTAAAGTTCATTCGATTTTTTTCTCTATTTTTATTCCCTTCACCTTCGTGAAAAGGGTATGTCGAATGTCGAAAGATTAACGTGAGCACCAGCCTTGACGGGCTTATGCCACGGTGGTCTTTTTCATCCACTGGGTAGACAGAGACGGTCTACCATGAAGAACTCAGGTAGCAAATTTCGTACATGTCCGGTCCATGTTCAAGCACTTTGTTGAAGTACTCGAGCTATCTAATCTCTTGCCATAGCAGCCCCGTTGCGGAATGACAGGCCGCATTGCGTACCCCGACAAGGAAAAAGCAATCACTGGTATAAAGTCAATAGAAGTCCCAACATCAGGTGAAATCAATCTTCCGACAATGCGGAAGTGGCCACCCTTAATGATGCCATGAATGAATTGCATTATTCAAAATGCAATTTCCATCACCTAATGACCCATTTCAATGCATTCCTTAACTTCTTAATGTCCGAGCAACCACACTACTGAGATGGCTCTGTTGTTTTGGCAACAGCACTTAGAGATATATTTGGTAGTCCGAAATATCCAACAAAATGGATCAGGATCTCTCTTTTATGAACCGATCAATGTAACAAAGGAAGTAGGAATTTCCAAAGTCAATTAATTCCAATAATTGCCCCGACAAATAGTCGCGCAGTATGTGTCAATATATCCTGTTGAGATGGCAACAGCACCGAAGAACTTCCCCGAAGCGTAAAAAAGCAAACTAAATCAGTATTAATCTCCAATATAAGGAGACTTTCCCGATATTTCACCAATTTTAGCATCAGTTCCATTCCCATGATCATAAAAATCAATATACGGGATGACAGGCAACCATTCCATACCGACCTGACAATTCCCCATCATATACTGGCGTCCCACTACACGAACGTTAAGAGATACCAATCGGTTTTAGATACCGATCGTTTTGTACACAGATCTGTCCGAAGAGAGATTTATCCAACCCATTAGGTATAGGATATATCAGTCCTTAAACCAACATTCTCTCCCTGCGATTTTGGGTATTAAACCACAGACACTACGTGGATCCCGAGGGAACCTCAACCAACTGACCAGACATTACATAGTCCTGCGGGCAACTGGCCACCAGTAGTGGCAGATTTATGGTACTCTGGTTAGACCTCATGCCAAATCATTCCAAGGAGAAGCCAAGGATACATTTGCCATCACCAGTTTATAGTCCCGGCAGACTAGAGGTATTGGTAGCACCTCTTTACCCCGGGGTTTGCAATACACCATGATGGGGATTTGTCATGCCTCCGGGGGGTGGGGTTGTGTGAGAAGGGTATATATAAGTTTGTCATTCCGTTTGTAATTTCTATAATATAATTTTCCGACCCTATAAAGTATATATATTCTGGACCTTATAAATAGCGGAGTTGATTTAGCCAATCCCGTATGTCTGTCTGTGTGTATGTAAAAATCAATATTATATAAAATTCAAAAAGTACCTTTTGTAGAACGAAGAAGTACCAAAAAATTCCCCTTTAAGTGTTCTTGTCTAATCCGGACTCTACATACTTAATTTCATGTTTTGAAGTTCATTATTATAGAAAACTCAAAAATTACTTTTTGAAAAACGTAAAAACCCAAAAAAGTTCTCTTTTATGAATTTTCATCTAATTCCGAATCTGCGTACTTAATTTCATGTCCCTTGGTTCAATATTATAGAATATTCCAAAAGTACCTTTTGAAACTCTTACCTAATTTAGAATCTACATACTTAATTTCATATTTCATATTTCTAGGTTCAATATTATAAAAAATTCAAAAAGTACATTTAAAAACAAAACATGTACCAAAAATTTCACTTTTTCCCGATCTCATCTATTTCCGACTCTACATACTTAATTTCGTGTTTCTATGTTCAATATTATATAAAATTCAAAAAGTACCTTTTGTAGAACGAAGAAGTACCAAAAAATTCCCCTTTAAGTGTTCTTGTCTAATCCGGACTCTACATACTTAATTTCATGTTTTGAAGTTCATTATTATAGAAAACTCAAAAATTACTTTTTGAAAAACCCAAAAAAGTTCTCTTTTATGGGTTTTCATCTAATTCCGAATCTGCGTACTAATTTAGAATCTACATACTTAATTTCATATTTCTAGGTTCAATAGTATTGAAGAACGAAAAAGTACCAAAAAGTTCCCTTTTATGGCTTCTAACATACAGTGTCTCTCATAAGTATTCGAATTTAGGTATAATATGAAAAGAAACCAAATTTAATAACATATTTTGTATGAAAAATTAATAAAAAAATTTGTTAAATTCACTAGACACTAGAATGAATTCTGAAAGAATTCATTCCCTAATTCTTTATTTGAAATTGAGTTATATTTTAAAGAATTAACAATTCTTCAAACTCATTCCCTTTGATTTAATTCCTAGAATTAATTCTTAAAGCTTTCGATGTAGTTGAATTAATTCTCTAATGAATTAATTCCTATAGAATGTTAAATTCCTTCTGAATGAATTAATTTTGTTTGCATTCAATCTGTTACAAATTGAATTAGAATTAATTTCAACAATTCCTATTGATTTTTAAATTCCCTCTGAATGATATAAATTTTGTTTGAATTCAATCTATTACAAATTTGAATAGATTGAATGATAGTTTTGTTTTATAATTCAAAAGCATTCTGTATATTAAAAATTGAATTAAATTTTTTTCTTTCATTCAATTTGTAATAGAATGAATTAAACAAATATGAATGATCATTCCATTGAATTCATTCCTATAAAGAATGAATTCTCTTAGGAATTAATTCAATAGAATATAAAGCCTAGGAATTCAGCTTTAGAATTTAAATTCAAAGAATGATTTTAAATAATGATACATTCAAAAATTTAAAGCCGAATTAAAAATATAAGGGAATTAATTCCAAATAGAATTCATTCAATCCAAGCTTTATTTGATATTACGCTTTTTAAAACTTTAAAAATTCACATTTACTTAAATTAATTTAGCTTTATTAAAAAAAAGTCCATAGAATTACCTCACAAAAGTATACGAATTTTTTTCTGTATTTCATATTTGACTATAATATACGAAACACAAAACTTAGAATCGAATGGTTTTTTTGCTAAAAATTGTTTTAAGGGGTAACTATCAACCGAATTTTGGATCATTTGGTCCACAATTTTGGGGTATTTGTACCATATTTTTATGTAATATCTTTAAAATGGCGTTTTTTTTTGCAATATTTGTATTTTTTCTCCTTTTCCCAGAGATAAAACCAAAATTTGTTATTGGGATTTAATATACCACTTGGGGCATTTAAAAATAATCTACCTATGTAGAGTCTGGATTAAGTGAGAACCCATAAAAGGGGACTTTTTGGTACATTTTCGTTCTTCAAAAGGTAATTTTTTAATTTTCTATAATATTGAATCTAGAAAAAAAAATTATGCATGTAAAGAACGGATTAATCCAGAACTCATAAAAATGGACTTTTTGGTACTTTACCGTTTTACAATTGGTAATTTTTGATTTTTTGAAATAAAAAAAAAAAAATTGTACTGATTGTTTTTTAATACTTCATGGTGAAGGGTATATAAGATTCGGCACAGCTGAATGTAGAAGTCTTACTTGTTCATTTATAGATAAGTTCTTAAATGTGAAGCATCTATTTAAATTATGTCCAACTGCACATTTTAATGGACATTTTGTTTTAAGTGAATTTACTAGAGAATTAGTCCTTTGACCTACCCCCAGTATTTGTATTGTTTGTTTGGGGTGATTAACCACGTTTTGGCTCCCCTCTCAAGGCCATTGATTCATACCTTGAATTCCTTTCACCCTTTAAAAGTCTTGGCTTGCCTCCGAGGATTATTGAATCTGTTTTAGAAATTCATCTAAACTATCCACTTTTGGAAGTTCTATTGATTTTCCTAGTCAACCAATTTTCGTTGAAGCACAAAAAAATGCCATTTACGTTTCTTCTGGATCTAGTTTTATGCCTGTAAACTTGAATTTGTCATCTGGAAATTCTTCCATATATTTAATGAATCGATTTTCAGCTAGCTTAAATTTTCCTTTAAGAATATTAATCGTGACTTCCTTTTTTCCCTTCGCCTTCGGAAGAAGGGTATATATATTATATTTGTCCGAATCTATTTAAAATCAGCAAAATTGGTCCATAAATAATAGAGATATGAGCAAAAATCCGAGACAACTTCTGAATATTTCATCATTTAAATTGAGATTGTACTCTTGTTTATAAAAACAAAGCAGAGCGAGAGCAGCACTAGTGTGTTGTTATTGGCTAGAAAATGAAATTAAGTATGTGGAACTTTTTCGTTTTTCAAAAGGTACTTTTTGAATTTTCTATAATATTGAACCTAGAAACATGAAATTAAGTATATATTGACGGAATCAGGTGAGAACTAGAAAAAGTGAACTTTTTGGTATTTTTATACCCTCCACAACCATCAGTGGTGATAGAGGGTATATATAACTTTGTCATTCCGTGTGTAATACCAAGAACAAAGACCCAACAAAGTATATATTCTGGGTCCTTATCAAATTCTGAGTCGATTTAGCAATGTCCGTCTGTCCGCCTGTCTGTGTAAAACACGCTCACGATAAAACAAAGCAATAGAATTTAACCAAATTCACCCAAAATGTTCTTTGTTTTCCTAAGTTGTTTGGTATTGAAAATGGGCAAAATCGGTTCACATCGGGAAAACTTATGAATCAAAATTTAAAACAACCTCGAAAAAAATGAGAATTTTTTACACATTCTGATGTAATTTTCTCGAAAACTATGCAAGATAATTCCTTAAGAATCGGCATACATTCGTTTCACACAAGAGCTTAATCGGTCCACAATTTCATATACCTCCCATTCAAAAGTACATATTCCCGGAAATTTGTTTTTTTTTGTTAGTAACTTCCGTCGTAATGTCGATATCTTCACCAAATTTTAGAAATTAAAATTTTATGACAATAGAATTTATTCAGAGGAACAATTTTTTGGATGGATCCATAATTGGTCATAGCTCCCATACAAGGTCCCCTCCCGAAAATCACTTAAACGCGGATAACTCATTACTAAATTAAGATATCGATATAAAATTTGGTACAAGTATTGCTCTTATATACAGAAATATTAAAGTGAAAGCTTTTTCCGATCGGTCCATAATTGGTCATAGCTCCCATACAAGGTCCCCTCCCGAAAATCACTTAAACGCGTATAACTCATTACTAAATTAAGATATCGATATAAAATTTGGTACAAGTATTGCTCTTATATACAGAAATATTATAATGAAAGATTTTTATAATATCGATATAAAATTTGGTACAAGTATTGCTCTTATATATAAAAGTATTGCAAAGAAAGACCTTTTCGATCAGTCCATATTTGGTCATAGCTCCCATACAAGGTCCCCTCCCGAAAATCACTTAAACGCACGTAACTCATTACAAAATTAAGATATCGATGTAAAATTTGCTCTTATATACAGAAATATTACAATGAAAGTCTTTTTTTGGATCGGTCATTAATTGGTCATAGCTCCCATACAAGGTCCCCTACCGAAAATCTTTTAAACGCGCATAACTCATTATTTAATTATGATATCGATATAAAATTTGGTACAAGTATTGCTCTTATATATAAAAATATTGCAAAGAAAGACTTTTTTCGATCGGTCCATATTTGGTCATAGCTCCCATTCAAGGTCCTCTACCGAAAATCTTTTAAACGCGCATAACATTACTAAATTAAGAGATCGATATAAAATTTAGCTCCCATACAAGGTCCCCTACCGAAAATCTTTTAAACGCGCATGACTCATTAGTAAATTAAGATATCGATATAAAATTTGGTACAAGTATTGTTTTTATATAAAGAAATATAACCATGAAAGTTTCTTTGAATCGGCCCATAATTGGTCATACTTCCGATACAAGGTCCCCTCCCGAAAATCTCTTAAACGCGCATAACTCGTTAGTAAATTAAGATATCGATGTAAAATTTGGTACAAGTATTGCTTTTATATACAGAAATATAACCATGAAAGTTTCATTGGATCGGTCCATATTTGGTCATAGCTCATAGTGTTGCTCATACACAGAGAATTAATATTGTGAAATGTTTTTCCGATCGGTCCATAATTGATCATAGCTCCCATATAAGTTCCCTTTTAGAAAAACACACATACATGGCTACCTTCCGAAAATCAGAAAAAACGCATATAACTCATAACCAAATATTTATATCCATACTCTTAGCAAAAATATTGCTCTCATATACATAAATTCACTATAAAATTGTTTTACGACCGGTCCATATTTGGTCATAGCTCTCATACTAGGTCCAGAAAATCACTTAGATTCACAATATTTATTACCGAGTAATGATATAGATACAGAATTCTGAAATTTTGTCTTTATGTACATAATTGGACATAGCTCCCATACAAAGTCCTTTTAGGAAAATCTCTTAAACGCACATTACTTATTACCAAATTAAGCTATTGATACATAATTTGGCAAAAATATTAGTTTCTATTTCTCCTATACTAGGTCCAGCCCCTAAAAGCGCTTTAACCGTATTTAAAGAGCATTATCAATTTATGTTGAACAAAATTTT
>NC_060952.1:54767982-54775482 GCF_022045245.1 Lucilia cuprina | reverse complement strand
TTTGAATCAAAAACCAAATAATACCAAAAACTTATAATTTTTGCTTTGTGTAAATGGCATATTAACTCTTATATGTTATATTCGATTATGCCGAATTTTATATACCCACCATTAAACTGTATGTAGTAAATGGAATGCTCTTCTATAATCATTAGGTTGATATTTTTACAAGCAGGGCAAGAATTTCATTGCAAATGCATGATTATAATAACTCAAAATAACTTTTACCTATTATTCTTTTCGAATTAAAGAATTTGCAACAAAACGGCATCGATTTGTTGTTTCATATGTTGCTTTATATTGCATATATTTAAAATATTTATAAAATTTATTTGCATATTTTTAATTTTTGTGTTATATTTATACCCTACACCACTTTAGTTTGTAACGCACAATAATATATTAGCACATGATCTTTTATGGTACTGTAGACGAAGCCTATTGAAAATTGTTGACATCGGTCCATTATTTCACCTAGGCCCCATACAACTAAACCCGCCAAATAAGGCTTCATAATTATGTTTAATATACACGTATCTCGACAAAAAGCTGCAAAACAAGTTATATACTAGCGATAATGACCCTGATGAACTTTATAATTATAGGGCCTCTATAAAAAGCCCCAATCAAAAATTTACTTACTTAAATATCCACAGTTTTATTAAACAATAAATGGTTTAAGTATATCTGAGGCAAGGTATAACTCAACTTAAATGCTTTATTATGAAAACTAAATCACATTTTATTCGTATACAGGTGTAGGGTATTATATGGTCGGCCTCGTCCGACTATAATTTCTTACTTTTTTAAAAACCAAACCGTTTACACAAACACTATTTGATTTCTTGTTTGTAATATTTCACCCATACACTCACACAATCAAATTTCTTCGGAAAAGGATAAGGAGATAAAATTTTCCCAAAATATTCTTCATTGGTTTGGAATTGAAAATTGTCAAAATCGGTCAACGATTTCACATAGCCCACATACAAATGTACCCGCCGGAATATAGCGTAAAAAGCTTCAAATATTCATAATTTGGTTTTTAAGGGGCAAATAACACGAAATTTCGCATAATTTTTTTTGTCATCCGAAATTAAATTCTGAATTATGGCGGACATAGTACCATAATTGGCAATTCCCCCATATAAGTGACCCATTAAAAAATGATTATAATGCTGATTGCTGGTTGCAAAATAAGTAAATGGCAATGAAACAAGTTTTGTAGGACCACAAATATATCTATCAAATTTTGTGGGGATCGGTTCATTTTTGACCCAACACCAACCCCCCCCCCCCCTTATAAGTACTCCTTTAAAAAATTACTATAATTTTGATTACTGGCTTCAAAATAATTTTATGGCAACGAAATTCGACATAAGCAAGTTCCCCTTTAAAAAATTACTATAATGCTGACTACTGGTTGCAAAATAATTACCTGGCGACGAAATTCGACATAATCAAGTTTTGTAGTACCACAAAAATCTCTGTGAAATTTTGTGGTGATCGGTTCATATTTGACCCAACCTCCATATAAGGACTCCTTTAAAAAGTTACTATAATTTTGATTACTGGCTTCAAAATAATTATATGGCAACGAAATTCGACATAAACAAGTTTTGTAGTACTAAAATATCTCTATGAAATTTTGTGGGTATCAGTTCATATTTGACCCTATCCCCAATATAAGGTCCCCTTTAAAAAATAACTATAATGCTGATTACTGTTTTCAAAATAATTATATGGCAATGAAATTCAACATAAACTAATCTTATATGATATCAAATATCCCTGTAAAGTTTAGTGGTGATCGGTCATATTTGACCCTACCCCCCAAATAACGTCCGATGTTGAAACGACTATAATAATTAGCGTAATTACTTTAAAACAATTAAATGGCCACAAAACTCGACATAAAGAAGTATTGTATAACCGTAAATATCCCTACGTAATTGGTCCATATTTACCCTACCCCTTATTTACTGCTCAGTACTGAACGTAAAAGCTATTATTGACGAATTTTATAGTTTTACTAGACCGATAAAATTCTACATAAAAAAGTTTTATGTTTCTCTTCCAAATTCTCTCCCAAATTCTACGAGGATTAGTCCATAAGAGGATTTACCTCGCATATAAGTTTCCTTTTAAAAAACTACTTACACGCTCATTGTTATATTTGACTATGCCAATTTTTATATACACTCAAAAAAATTTTACATTTACTGATTGTAGTTTATTTAAAAAGTTTTCGATTAAGTTAAAAATGAATAAAAAATCAGTTTGTCTATAAAACCTTTTTTAACCTTTTTGGTATGTTGTTTAAAAACAACCTACAGAAAAAAAACGTTTTATCTGTATAGCTTATATTATGAGTTATTTTTATACCCTACACCACTATAGTGGGGAGGACGAATTGAAAATGGTTGAAATCGGTCCATTATTTCACCTAGCCCCCATACAAACATGCCTCCCGGTTTGGGCTTTTTATGTCATAATTACGCAAATATACTATTATCTCTCTAAAAATTGGCACAAATAAGTTTTATATAAGTACAAATGACACTGCAGATTTTCGTAATGATCGCCCCTTATTTGACCCCCATACAAACAAACCCCTTCAAAAAATGTCTTAAACGTATAAAATTCACTTGTAACCATTAGTATCGCAATGAAACATAATTAACTATTATCTAAAAATATATCCTTTTTCCAAATTTAATGAGGATCGGCCCATGTTTGACATATGCTCCTATATAAAACCTCATTTAGAAAATTTGGTTTTTATCAATTAATTGCTTAAATACTTTAGAATTAGGGTAAAATTCAACATAAAAGTTTCTTTGAGAAAAATAAAAATTTTTTAAATATACTCATGGTGTAGGTTTTTATATGGTCGGCCATGCCCGACTATACTTTCCTACTTGTTAGTTTAAAAAAAATATTTTCATAAAAAATATTTGTTTATTTTTAAAATGTTTTAAGTGCCAACAAAAAAATACATGAAATAATATACAATTTCATATATTGTAAAAACATTTATATAATTTAAACCATCAATAGCGATAATCTTTTCTTGTAGTTCCCTCAATTTCTGTGAACATTATAATTACAAGCAGTGTAAAAAGACCGAAAAAGGTAAAGCTATGTATACACGGTTGTCAGATCTACCAACATTGGCAGAAAAATGTTCAGAAAATGTCTAAAGGTAGAATTACCCGAACGTTGCTGTCCACGTGCTGTAACATACCGTTACCACGTTTGTGTACTTATAGAACATTTAAAAACGTAACGCTTGTCTTTGAAATAAACACAAAATAATTTAAGCTTTTAGGCGTTTTTTAAATATAATGGTAAATTAATTAGCAATGACTTGCCTTTTTTGTTATTTCTTTAAGACTATTTTATGTAGGTATTTAAAAAAATCAAAAATTATAAAAAGCAAAAATAAATTATATAAATATTCAATCAGCTATTCGAAACAGTGATGGTTATTGGGAGGCACTTTCTTTAAAATGGCTAAGTAGAAAAAGTAAAATATATATGTATAAGTAATAGCGTTTAACTCATCAAGCTTTTTTCCTGTTGTTTTTAAAATTATTTTCAACTTTTTTTAGAAAGTATTGAAAAAATTAAAGCTACCTTTACTTACACTTGCAAAATTGAAAGTATCAAGCTATATAAATTGTATTAAATACAAATAAATGATTTAAAAAATAACGTTTGTATTTAATAAGATGGAGCTCTCAAATTTATATCATATGAAAGCACAAATTGTTGTCTACAAAATTTTATGTAATATGAAGTAACGTTATATCGATATATTTTTCAGATAACAGAGATAACGCCTGGTTCTATAATTATAATTAGAAAGTATTTTAAACAATTTAATTTTGATTTGTTGGAGTTTAATACGTTATTAACGTGTTTTCTATAAAATTTTATGTGTACACATTACTAACATCACATATGCATCCTAAAAATTTAAAAGGTAAACAATTTATTAAATTTAAGCATAATAATATAAAAATTCAAATTTGTGCATACTAATAAAAAGGGAATTGGAATTTGTACCACAGTTCTATTCTACATATAAAAGTGCCATCACTGTTCTAGAAATGTCACATAAAAACGTTATAAAATTCAAACGTTACGTTACGGCTACATTTCGGTAAGCATTTTCATTGTCTTTCCTTAATCAAAAACGATCAGCTGACACGTTACAGTACGTTGCGCTTGGGTAATTCTACCTTAACAACCGTGTAAACTTACAATTTCTGTCTTGCAACGTTGTTAGAAAAAGCATTGCCAGTAAATTTCCTCTATGCAATTGGTAAGTAGGTATGCATACACTCATGTGTATGAATATCGTAAATTTTTTTTTATATTTTTACAGGGATCTGCAACCACAGATGCTTCAATACTGTGTGATAGGACTTAACGAAAACCAACGGAACAACAACGCAATCGAAAAAGAGATACGACGTCATCATGCTCAGAACGGAAAGTTGACCTTAAGGAGATGGCTATAGAGGCACTACAATCATTAAAAAGCAACGAGCCTCAAACAAAGGACGCATCAACGTTTTTTGGGGGAATATTTTGCCGACGAGCTGCGAAATCTTAGTTTTGTTTTTAGAAATATAAATTAAAAATAAATATTAATAGAAACTGAAATAAATAATTACTTGTTTTCATACTTATGTATTTCAACTTGATGTTTGAATTTGTTATAAATAAGATAAAATGTAGGGGGTATTATAAATTGTATTCATGTTTATCAAAGTTCAGTTATAAATATTGTATAAGATAAAATATAATTGTATTAAATTAATTGTATTAATTGTGTATGAAAGTTTAGTTATGTGTGTGCTTATTGCCGCTTTATTTGTGTGTACTGAAAATCCTATTCACCTTCTTCCACAAAATAGTCTGTAAATTCTTTTTTAATATGTTTGGTGTTGATACCATCAGTACGTGGTGGTTGAAATGAATACTTTGAGTTTCCTGGCGCTTCCTCACTACGCCATTCATCAGGAATAAATTCACCATTGCCATCGTAACGGTCAAATACATTAGTCGGCGCATACTTTTTTATACCCACCATCAAAAAAGATGGGGGTATATTGTTTTTATCATTCCGTTTGTAACACATCGAAATATTCGTCTAAGACCCACAAATGTATAAATATTCTGGGTCCTTTCTAAGACGATCTAGCCATGTCCGTCCGTCTGTCTGTTGAAAACACGATAGGGTCCAAATGGAAGTAGCTAGCGAGCTGAAATTTTGCATAGATACTTATAGTTGATGCAGTTTGTATGGTATTGAAAATGAGCAATATCGGCAAATATATATATATATATATATATATATATATATATAATATATATATATATATATATATATATATATATATATATATATAATATATATATATATAATATTTATATATATATATATAATATATATATATATATATATATATATATATATATATATATATATAATATATAATATATATATATATATACACATAACAAATATATATATACATATAACAAATATATGTAACAAGTAGGAAAGTATAGTCGGGCATGGCCGACCATATGATACCCTACACCATGAGTATATTTTTACAATTTTTACTTTTATAAAATTTTTATTTTTTATGTTGAATATTACCATAATTCCAAAATATTTAAGCCATTTATTGATAAAAAAAAAAAACTAAAATTTCTAAATGAGGCTTTGTATAGGTCAAATATGGGCCGATCCTCGATAAATTTGGGAAAAGGATATATTTCTAAATAACAGTTAGTTTTGTTGAGTTTCATTGCGATACATATGGTTACAAGTCAATTTTAGACGTTTAAGTCATTTTTTTAAGGGGGGTTTGTATGGGGGCTAGGGTCAAATCCGATCCTTACGAAAATCTGCAGTGTCATTTATAATTATATAAAACTTATTTGTGCCAATTTTTAGAGAGATAGCAGAATATTTGACGTAATTATAGCATAAAAAGTTCAAATCGGGAGGTACGGTTGTATGGGGGCTAGGTGAAATAATGGACCGATTTCAACCATTTTCAATAGGCTTCGTCCTTGTGCCAAAAAACATGCTTGGTCCAAATTTCATCAAATTATCTTGAAAATTGCGGCCTGTACCTTGCGCACAACGTTTACATGGACAGCCAGCCAGCCGGACAGACGGACGGACGGACATGTCTTAATCGACTCAAAAAATGATTCTGAATCGATCGGTATACTTTAAGGTGGGTATTGGACCAATATTTTTGTATGTTACAAACATCAGCACAAACGTATAATACCCTCCCCACTATAGTGGTGTAGGGTGTAAAAACAAGTATGAATGTATAATCGGGCATAGCCGACCATGTGATATCCTACACCAGTCATTATGTTAAAAATTGGAATTATTTATAAAAAATAAAGCATTTTATTTGTTTTTTAACTTTATTCCGGAATATTTTTACTTTTATTTGCCAAAAAAATATATCTCTGTATCCATGGAGGGAACTAACACCAACGCTACACAAAGTATTGTGTCATGGTCAAATAATAATTGAATCGAATATTCTTCCACTTAAAGAGTTAACATAAGAAGCCCAGGAAGCGAGGAATCGAAATTTTAAGCAGGTTCAACTATTCAGCTCAAGAAAATGCTCCAGGCAATCACAGAATGAAAATATTTTTAATAGTTTACTTCTGTTTTTTTATCCTGTTCTATCAACTATGCGAAAAAGATGGATTTGTTATGAAACTCTATCATCTCAAAACAAGGAAGATTTAAAGGACTTATATTACCTTCTGGATATGTATAGCGATATGATAGAGTATTTTATAGAAAATAAGTAGTGTTAGGAATTAACTATATAAGTAGGTTGTAAGAATTAATTGTATTATGTTTAAGATAAACAGTTCAAATAAAAAAGCTATTATACTAACTGATGATATTGTATTAAATTGTGTTTTATATTTCAGTGGGCGGGAAAGGTGGTTTGTGTAGGGTGATTTAGGTGTTGTTGCGCCTGGCTCATAATAAAATTATAATTTTTTTATTGAATATACAATGTTATAATCTTTAATAAAATAATTAACTAAATAATTTTTAAAAATTGTCCAAATATTTTATTCAACACCAAATGCATGTTCTGTCATACTTAATACTAAAATATGAAAAAGATGAAATTAAAGGACACAGGTTTAAATGAACATATTTTTGAATCTAATTGAGATATTGGCTTGAAATTTTTTGTAAAGGATCGAGAATTTCCATATCTAAATAAAAAACTATATTAAGGGATAAATATGGACTTAATTGTTGTAGCTATCTGCGACCCTATTAAAATTTTGATATAAATCATAGTTTTAGAAAGTTAACAAATATGTAATGTATGACAAAATCTTTATTTATGAACAAAACTCAATGAAATTTTCAACGCTTGTTAAATTTGTCATTTCAAATAAGAAAATGCAAAAAAA
>NC_060952.1:54766526-54767882 GCF_022045245.1 Lucilia cuprina | reverse complement strand
TATTTACCAATACTATTGTACAATTATGTAGTACAAAACAAATTCTCTCAAATAGGAAAACTCTTATATATACATATATTTAAAAAAATAAATAAATAAAAACTCTTATAAAGGAAAACTAATATTAACCCTTTTTAGAAAATCTAAACAAACAAAAATAATGATATGCTTGTAAACATTTTTATGTCATGCCATAATGTAAAGTTTCAGTTATATATAGTATGCAACATTGGAAAGTACTATTGAACGATAACTTTTGTAACAAGTTATCGGATGTATTTGTTCATCTCTGAGACGACGTGGTTAAAAACGACCTTTGTTCTTTCTTTTATCACTTTGATCGACATCAAGTTACATCGTTTCTTATAAAGTTTCTAAAATTTAAATTTAATAATACAAAAATAAATTTTAATTCTTTAATCGATAAATTATGCAGATTTTCGGTAATAATAATTAAAAGTTTAATTAACGGAGTCTTAATTTGTCAAAAAATTAATTAAAAGAGTAAATAATTAAACAATTAATAGCCAAATATATGGTTCCACATTCCAATTATTGGACAATATTACCATTTTTTATAAATTTGAAAACCCAATAATAATTGGTAAGAATTTAAAATGTACAAATTATAAAAAGTAGTTTATTTAACATAAATCTTTTTATAGGGTTTTAATTTATAGCATAATTTGCATGAAAAGAGATCAACTTTCTTGTACATAACCACAAATAATTGCTAGTTTAACTTGTTAAAAGATGATGTTGAAGAAGTGTCTAGAAGCTTACTATGGAAATTACATGAAGTTATTCATGAAGTAAATCAACGTGATATATCACTAAAACCAATTTATATCATCAGTTCCTAATGTCTTCGATAGGGTTAATTTCCAAACCCTATAATAATTTGTTTTAATCGTTATATTCATAACCCATGACATTAATTGAAGTGCACTTAACTTAATCATCAGTGCTGTATTAAGTAAAGGGAGAAAAAAAAAGTAATTTGAGTGAAAATTTTGACGTCAGCAGCAAAGTTAACATCGATGAGTATAAAAACTAATAAACAAATTTAATGATTAATGTTAACATCATATGTTACTTTACAGTAGCTTAGAGATCAACTCTTAATCTCAATGTAATAATTACGGTCTAAAAGAAAGCTTTTTTTTGTGCTATTTAACATTAACAATAATGTTTGATAATTTTATAAAAATAATGTTAATTACTACGTTGTTAATTATTTATAAGTAAACTGTTATAATTGTTGCATATTTTTGTTATAATTTTATTACAATTTCTGTATGTGCTCTAAATTAAAAAAAGGATTTAAATTTCTTAATTTGTAACTAACTATTGAAT
>NC_060952.1:54759919-54766426 GCF_022045245.1 Lucilia cuprina | reverse complement strand
AAGAGTTTTTATTTATTTATTTTTTTAAATATATGTATATATAAGAGTTTTCCTATTTGAGAGAATTTGTTTTGTACTACATAATTGTACAATAGTATTGGTAAATAAAATGGTAATTTTTGCATGATAATTGATATTGATATGTTACAATGTATAAAAAAAGTTTTATTTTTATAGAAGTTAATTTGATTATGTAAGACTATAATGTATTTCAGTTTTTTTCATTAAATATATATAAGAATAATCTGCCACAAACCTTCTTGTAGGAGGAATATATGACGATCGAAAAAAAGGAAAACAGATTATGATTCTAACGTGGGACTCGACCACACCCTGTGTATATATGATTAGCCGGTCAAGTTACAAATAAGAAGATTTCAGATCCTTGGCATGATAAATACCAATATATTTGCCGTTAAGGGTTTCTAATTCATACATTGAAGATCCTACTCTCTTTCTAATTCTGCACTTTATATATGGTGGAAGTAATTTTGAATTTATGCCTTTCTTAAAGTCTGATTGTTGAAAATTCTTTCTAAAAATTTCTTGACCAACTTTATATTGTACATCTCTGCACCTCAGATTATAAGACTTTAGCATGTAGATTAGAGATCCTAGCATCGTGTAATGAGACTTTAAATTGGCCTTCTGTTAGGCAACCAAGCTTTTTGATTATGGGGTATGTATTACCATGTTGGATCATGTTGTATCCGAACACACAAAAGTAGGGTGAGCACTTTATAGCATCATGGTAATCACTCCTTAGTATACATGCTATATCTGATACGTATATATCCCACTTGTCCTGTTTGTCCTTTAGCATGATACGTAGCTTTATTAAAAACTCTCTGTTAGTCCTTTCAGAGGCGTTTGCCTGAGGGGAATAAAAAGCTGTTCTAATATGTGTTATGCCATTGGCAGTAAGAAAATCTGACATCTGTGTAGAAACAAATTGTTTCCCATTGTCCGAATGGATATATTGTGGAGTTCCAAATTGATCAAATATGTTTTCTTTTAAGTATGTAATTATTGCAGAGCTAATTGCTTTTTTTAGTGGCTTCAAAAATATATATTTGGAGAAATGGTCTATTGCGACAAATACCATAGAATTTCCCATTTTGGTTCTAGGATATGAACCAAGTAGATCCATATAAATTCTTTGAAAAGGACGTTCTGTTATCATGGCTTGGCCCATAGCAGGTCTTGATATTTGGTTAGAAGGTTTAACTGTTTTGCAGACTTCACATTTTTCTATATAGTTCCTGATATCACGAGCCATATTTGGCCAAAAGTATTTTTGCCTTATATGATTTAGTGTCTTTGAAAACCCACCATGACAAGATAATGTGACATGATTGTTAACTACAACTTGTTCACGTAATTCCTTGGGCAACCATAGTCGCCATAATGAATCTTCCTCTTCATATTCCCCTTTCCTAAACTTGACCCTTTGATATATAAATCCGTCGGACACAATTGCGTCAGGGTAAAATTGTGGCCTTTTGCTTAAATCAGATATCAAATCAGTATATTCTTTAGACGTAAAAAACTCTGATTTTAAATCTATTTCTGTAGTGATAGGAATTTCTGGACTACCAAGTTCATCAACGTCTAATCTAGATAAAGCGTCTGGTACTGTATTACATGATCCTTTTCTATATTCAATTTCGAAATCAAATGATTGTAATTTCAAACTCCAACGCCCTAATCTAACTGACAAGTCTTTTTGGGACATCAGCCATCTTAAGCTCGAGTGGTCTGTGACTATTTTGAACGGCAATCCTTCAACAAATGGGCGAAATCTTTTGAGACAAACTATTGCAGCTAAACGTTCTAACTCAGTAACAGAGTAATTTTTCTGATTTTTATTGAGTTTTTGAGAAACAAATGCTACTGGATGCTCTTTTCCCTCATCATCTATTTGGGTTAGTACTCCACCAACTCCCACACGCGATGCGTCGCATTGTATGGTGAAAGGCTTATTAAAATTAGTCTGTACTAGAACAGGAGCTGTGACTAAGGCTTCCTTTAATTTTTTAAAAGATAATTCTGCCTCAGGAGTTAACTTAAACGTGGTTGATTTCTTAAGACAATCTGTGAGGGGTGCAGCTAAATCAGCAAAATTAGGAATAAATTGTCTATACCACCCTGTCATACCTATATATCTCCTAATTTGTCTTGGACTCTTTGGCATTGGAAATTGTTCTATAGCTTCTATTTTCGACCTATCCGTTTTTAAGCAACCTTGTCCTACTATGTATCCTAAATATTTGATTTCTTTTTGACAAAATCTACTTTTTTCTACATTTATAGTAAGATTGGCACTTTTCAAACAGTTAGCAACGTCTCGTAAAATGTCCAAATGACTCTCAAAGTCTGACGTACAGACCAGTAGATCGTCCAAATATATAAAAACCTTTTCACGAAGGCGGCTAGGTATGACTTTGTCCATTAATCTGCTCATTCTCTGTGCGGCGTTACACAGCCCGAAAGGCATAACTGTAAAATGATACAGTGGCCGACCAGGCACTGCAAATGCCGTTTTTTCTTTAGAAGACTCATCCAAAGGTATTTGCCAAAATGCATCTTTAAGGTCAATACCTGTAATGTAATGAGTATCCTGCAATCTACTAAGAAGTCCGTTGATATGAGGCAGAGGATAAGCATCTTTCTTTGTCAGTGTATTTAACTTTCTAGAGTCCAAGCACAGCCTTATCTTTCCCGGTTTTCTTACCAAAACAACTGGACTACAATAGGGGCTGTTGCTTTCTTCAATAACACCTAGTCCAAGCATACGATCAAGTTCACTATAAGCTTCTAGTTGACGAGGCGGTGAAAGTGGGTAGTGTTTAATTTTAAATGGTTCTGAGTCACCTGTATCTATCGTATGTGTTTCTAGTGATGTTCTACCAAGACCCTTTTTACTAAAGGATGGAAATTTTTCTATGACTTGTCTTAACTTATACATTTCTACGCCATTTAAATTGTGTGTGTTGTCATTGGAGAAATTTTCACTATTTAAAGCCAATTCAGATACAAACAGTTGCGGAGCAATATTAAAGTCTTTCCAGAAGTTTATACCAAGGTAAACATTTTGGCTTAGATTGGGAGATAAATAGAAAAGAACTGATTTTAAAGTTTTACCATATGTCACAGGAATCCTAACAAAACCTATCACTCTTTGATTTCCTCCATCTGCTGTTTTAAGTGAGCTATAAACTTTTGTGTATTCTAGATTTAGTTTTGAAACTAAGTCTAGACAATTGTTCCCTAAAACACTTATTGAAGCGCCTGAATCTAATAAAGCAAACATTTCTATATTACCAAGCATAATTTTAGCATAAGGCCTGTTGCCATTTCGATCATCAATTCTTGTAGACTCTATAATTTTAGCAAAACCTTTTCTTTTCCTAAATCGTTGTCTATATTTAGTAATTTTCCTAGAGATGTTATTTTTGAAGAAGTTTTGACATTTGACATCTTCATATTGTAGCTTTCTTTCATGTAATGACGAATATTTATTAATATTATCTACCTTATAGGTTTAATTTTCCAATTTTAAATCTAAATCTATGTTTTTGTGTTTGGATTTATCCTTAATTAAATTCAGATTTTCCAGATTTTTTTCTTTTGAGGGATTTATGGATAGGAACGAGTTCCCCTCTCTTACTCGTTCAGAGTCCTGTTTTTCTGGTGTTTCTTACATTGAGGAGTTGAAACATTCTTTTCCCCACATCTGAAACAAAACAAATTTCTCTTCTCGGAGGGACAGTCGTAAAACGAGTGACCAATTTGGTCACAGTTCCAGCACTTATAATGACTAGTGTCAATTTCTTTTCTAACCTTTTGCTGGAAACTTATGTTCTGTATAGCAGCCACTTCACACTGTTCTTCTTCTACACTCTCTACTTCGATTTGTTCTAATTCAGACACATATCTTTTCTGAATTTTCATTTGATGTTGTTTAGCTAGAAACTTTCAGCCTTTCTTGCTGCATCTCTTAAGTGATCTAAACTAAATAAGTAGTATGAAAAAATAAGTTTACCCAAAGACTCTTTTACGTTATTTTTAATAAGATCAATCATCTTATTGTCACTCATTGGCTGTGATAATCTAGAGTTCATGCCTATCATTTCCGTAAAATAATCGTCAAATGTTTCTTTCTGTAATTTCCTTCTTTCTATCAATTTAACTGTCTTATCGCATTCGTTTTCACTTTGGCCAAATTGCTTCATGATTGCTAATTTAAGCTGATCATAGGAAGTATTAGAGTTTTGTCTTAAATAAGACCAAAACCAGGTCTCAGCTTTACCCTTCAAAAACGTATGAAAACTTGCTACTATTTGTTCAGAGGGGCAATTCCATCGACTTTTAAGAGTATCAACAGAAAATCACTAACATCCTGTGAACCGTCATATGCAATATTCCATTTGTCTATTCTACAAGAGCTACTGGATGCAGAACTACGACCAGAATCTGAATTTAAGCTTCTATTGTGGAATGATTCGTTCATAATTCTCTGATTATTGTTATTGTTTGACTCTTGGCGCATATTATTTGTTTCCCTTGTAGGACCATCTACATTATTCGTATTCCTATTAATATTATCTATTAATGATTGCTTTAAGCTAGTGATTTCATTCATAAAGACTGAATGGTTTACGGTTAAAACTCTTTCAAGTCTATTAGTTAAATTTTCCATATTGAAACTAGTATCTATTGGGTTAGAATTTCCCTGATTACTACTTCCACCAGGCATATTATTATCATCCATACTAACTCTCTATTGGACAGACACTGCTACTGCACGTGATCTTGTGATTATAGGACTTTTGCTAATTCGTGGTCTAGAGGTAAATGGATTAGCTGAATCCTCATCAAACGTATAATCTACCTGTGAATCACTATTAGAAAGATCTTCGCTAATAATTGCAACTTTTCTTCTCCTAGTTGTCATTACTTATCAATTAAAACTTCGTAAATATGTATGTATATATTGCTTGTATATAAATTGTAATTTCTCTTTAGCTATGGGAATGTTGATTAAGACTCAAATGCAAAATTTAAAAAAATACAAATATCCTGTAAAAATTAAGCTCCCCTAATAAACTTTTAAACACTTGACTTAAATTTTTGTCGCAAATAAGAAATTCTATTTGAACAGAATAAACTATGACTTACAAAAATTAAAATCAAGTCTATTGACTCTAATTAGAAATATGTTAAATTGATATCACATATTGTAGCAAAGGTTTTTAATTAATTTATATAATTAATAACTGACTTACAAACGCGATATCTGTGTAAAATAATGCTGAAATGCTATTTTTTTAATAAAAGACTATATTTGAATCTTTTCACAAACAACATTCGTGTAATATTAAGACATAATTTTAGTAACTGCTTAACTGAATCATACAATATACATTCAGTAAAGGACTTACTAATATGTAATGGAAAATTGATTGAAAAAGTAAAACTTTATCAATGAAAATTTGAGAGTAGGACTTTATATCTTGGCCTATCTCATTGGGCGCCATTTCTGTTGCGTTGTATGTTTGTTTTCGGATGTTATATGCTCTTGTTTCTCTCTAGCAGTGGTCGATGCTTGGAAAGCTTGAAATAAGGCTAAGCTCGTCGGCTTGGGGAGGTTCTTGACCAAACTAGATAAAATAAACAACAGAACAGAATAATAAAACAATTCTTTCCAAGACTTATGGCAGTAAAGTAAACAAAAATAAAACTTACAATTGGCTATTGACTTTAAAAGTAATAATTTCTACAGGATTTAAGAAATTGATTGGTGTTGTTATCAATATGAACACTTATATTTAATAAGTACGCACCCTTTTTCACACAAGATATATCAGTGTTCATTATGGCTTTAGTTTATATCTTCCCTAAAATATTTCCTTAATTTTACATTATCATCTGAACTTCAACATTCCCAATAATCTTTCTATTCACATTTCAACATTATTAAACAAAGTTTATTAAACAGAATTCATGTATGTAAAATATCAAATGAATATGAATCATTTACTTAAATGTATAATTTGAAAATTTAATTAAATCAATACGAACGCATGTATATTTATATATTACTATGAATTTGTATATTATTATATCACTCACTCCTTAATATCCTTGTATACTTCGCAGAGAAATTATGTTGGTATATCCACAATTATGTTGGAAAGCCACAGATGGTTTGAGCTCAAATCACCAGATAAGCTATAATTTAGAATTGATATTAGCACGAAATTTAAACAAATATAATAATATACAAACAAAACTTTATATAATATACACATGCTATAAAAAAATTAAGTTTTATAATAAAAAAATATATAACAATTTTGTCACAGTTTATATATGCCCTCTAAATGTTTTCCTTTACATTCAATAGTTAGTTACAAATTAAGAAATTTAAATCCTTTTTTTAATTTAGAGCACATACAGAAATTGTAATAAAATTATAACAAAAATATGCAACAATTATAACAG
>NC_060952.1:54685282-54759819 GCF_022045245.1 Lucilia cuprina | reverse complement strand
ATATTTGAAATCGATTTAATAGTTTTCGAGATATCGCTCATTATGATTCTAATGTGATTAATTTTATTGCCGTGTTTAATCATATAACATTGATTTTGGACCAAAACTTTATAAAATTTAATAACTTTCATAAATATACTATTAAAATGTGATTAATCTTTAAATTGTAGAACTATACACAAATATATAGCATGCTTATAATATTATCGCCGACTCGCTGAAGAGTTTTTCCCTTTCGACTTCCCTTTAGTTATGACAAAACAATAAACACTCCATAATAGTTTAAAATTGTAACATAAATATTTTCAAAAAACAATGAATAAATTTGCAGTTAGCAGTGGCAAAACAAAAATTTAATTGCTGCTAGGAAAAACTCAGCGCAAATAAAATTATCATCAATACTAGCCATATTAGTATAACAAATTTGAGTGTGCTTTGCTATAGCAAAAAAATATATTTTTTCTTGTACAACAAACAAGACATTAATATTGTTCATTCGTGCTGCTAGTTATTGCTGTGTAACGTCGCAATTTTTCTAGTTAAACATAAAAACAGAACGGCAATATTAAGTAGCAATGTTAAATAACATTAAAAAAGTTTTAATATTTTTAGTATGACGAGTGATAAAAATGTGTATTTTGCGGCAAATGCTGACTAATATATTAGTAAAAGTAAACACTGCATTAAAGTACCCTCAATACGGAAACAAAAATTTTGCCAAGTTATCTAAAAATTAGATAATTTAATGGGTTTTAATAAAAAGTAGCTTGCGGAGGGTATTTAAAATTCGGCATAAGAGAATATAGTACTCTAACTTGTTTTTAATAAATTACTCGAAATAATCTTATAAAAAGATTTTTACTTAAATGGTTTACAAGTTTTATCTTATTATTTATGATTTATACCCACTGCCAAAAAAGATGTGGGGTATATTGATTTTGTCATTCCGCTTGCAACACATCGAAATATTGATCACAGACCCACAAAGGTATATATATTCTGAGTTCTTATTAAATTCTAAGACGATCTAGCCACGATAAAGTCCGAAGGGAAAGAGCTAGGGACTTTTCCACAAATACATATTCTTCCGAATTTATGATATTCGGCCCGTAATTGACCCTAAGGCCCCCTTTAGAAATTTACCTTAACTGGCTTAAAAATGCGAGTATAGCTATAAAATTCAATACACAGAAGTAAGTTCTTACAAGCAAACAACTCATAACCAGGGCAAGGATTTTGATGCACTAAACAATGAAAAATCACATATATAAAATTTTTTAATTTTTTATTTTTATGCATTCCTGAAACGTTTTTGGAGTGTACGTGTCAGGGATGGCAAACTTGGTACGAAAATACTTTTTTTTGATACTAAATGATGTTCAAAAGTACCGTGATACTCCCGAGTCTTATTTGATACTCTCATCAAAGTATCTAAGAAATTCCATTTTTTAATGTTTTGCACATATGTCACAAAAATACATCATTTCAGGGTCATAATCTCAATATCCAATTATCGTTTAAAAAAATGATTGTATTAAAACTTTCAATATGGGGGTTGTGACAAATTTTCTTTAAGATTTTCAATTCTTTCTTGATGATCTTGATGATTTGAAATATATTATTTCGAAGCAGAGGAACTCAGCTTCATTTGAATTTGGAATTCCATCTTTTGAAATTAAGAGCTGATTATGAAAAACTAAGTACACAGAGTTAATACTAATGGTCCAAAGATTCCTGTATGCATAGATTATTTCATGTTTGAAATAACACGGTTTATAAACGAAAATATTATTTTCACTTCTTTCACTTCAATTCTTTGTTTAGTTTTTATCAAATACTAGAAATTATTCCTGTTTATGTGAAATGCTTTTCTATATAAAGACATTACTGTTTTTTAAGATTTTCAACGAGTTCTAGAATTCATACGTTCCATTGAACACTAGTTCAACAATATCTGTTGCTGAAAACTTGTTAGAAATACTTAAGAACACAACAATGTTCCCAATATAATTATTTCCATGATTTCTTTTCAAAAATCATCAAATAAATTTTCTTTATTATAGAAAATTGATTAAGAAATTAAGAAAAGAAGAAAATTTATTATCAAAATATTAAATTTTGTAGAAAATACATAGTAATTTTACTGCTAAATAGTGAGTTTTTCTTAATCGGTTAATTGATAGAAATTATTCGGTTTATTCGTTATTTGAAATTTGACAATTTTCATTTATTCGAACGATTAATTTTCAAAAATTAATCGATTAATCGTTTGAATACTCTAAACTTAAGCAAAATGTACACAAAATATGCACAAGAATTGTGTAACAGGCTTTTAATAAGATTTAATGAACGCTATAGCAGTCCCTACTTATTTTTATACCCTTTACCTTCGTAAGAAGAGTATATACAAGTTTGTCATTCCCTACTTATTTTTATACCCTTCACCTTCGTGAGAAGAGTATATATAAGTTTGTCATTCGGTTTGTAATTTCTATAATATAATTTTCCAACCCTACAAAGTATATATACTCTGGATCCTTATAGATAGCGGAGTCCATTAAGCTATGTCCGTCTGTCTGTCTGTTGAAATCAGTTTTTAGAGGACCCCAGATATCGGCAAATCAGCAAAATCGGTCTATAAATAACGGAGATATGAGCAAAAATCCGAGACAACCTCTGAAAATTTCATCAAAAAACACATATTTTTTAACGCTTTGTTAAAAAAGCAACAACAACACTGTGAATTGGTAAAAGATGTATGTACATGTATGTGCAGATGTATTTGGTTTTATTCAGCTGTGTATTTTCTTTCGTATGTTTGGATGCTGTTGACTTCATTGAATTACCCAGCAGTTCGACGGGACAGTCCCGAACTGACCACTTAACCTACCAACTATTAGTTAACTATTAGTGGAAATTACAGTCTTTTTCGTATGCATTGACTCTTTGTCGAACTGCTGGGTAAGTATTTTGTTTTTCTTTTCTTTTTGTGAATTCTGTTCGTATATTTGGATGTAGGTTGGTTTTATTGCGTTGTTTATTTTGTTTTTGTTTTTCTGTGTGTCTGTTGGTTTAATTGCTTTGTGTATTTTGTTTTTTATTTCGTTTAGCGTTGTTGTTCATTTTGTTTTGCTTTTGGTGTAATAATAATGAAGTCGGGAAAAAATTCAAAATTTATAAAACTAATATGTTTAAAATACACTATGGTGAAGGTTATATAAGATTCGGCACAGCCGAATATAGAACTCTTAATTGTTTTATATATCGAACCCTTTCGCACAAAAGACGTAACCGACAAAAACTAAATTTTACAGGAGAGCATTTTTTTAATTATTTTCGAAGTAGGACATAACATTACTCCAAAACTGCGTTATAAAATATTATTACATCTAAAATATGAGATGCAGTTTGTTTCGATTATATATAATTTGTATAATTTATACGAATTTATAAAATATGTTAACAGTTAATAAATCTTTCAAAAATTAAAAATGTATGATGAAATTCTACAAAAACCATTAGTTTTCAAAACTAATCACGCGTTTAATTTCTATAGACAATTGACCAAATCCCTCATTAATGGCCGTATTCTGAAAATCACCCTGATGTCCACATTAATATCCACACATGATAGTACAATTCGTCTTATATCGAATAAATAAGTAAATCCTGGGACTATTGATTCATTAAGCGTTCATGTACAGGTCCGCCTTCCGAAATCCACAAATTTACAACCAAATATAAGAGCTGATTAAATGGTAATAATATAATATGTGGCAGATTATTCTTATATATATTTAATGAAAAAAAACTGAAATACATTATAGTCTTACATTATCAAATTAACTTCTATAAAAATAAAACTTTTTTTTATACATTGTAACATATCAATATCAATTATCATGCAAAAATTACCATATTATTTACCAATACTATTGTACAATTATGTAGTACAAAACAAATTCTCTCAAATAGGAAAACTCTTATATATACATATATTTAAAAAAATAAATAAATAAAAACTCTTATAAAGGAAAACTAATATTAACCCTTTTTAGAAAATCTAAACAAACAAAAATAATGATATGCTTGTAAACATTTTTATGTCATGCCATAATGTAAAGTTTCAGTTATATATAGTATGCAACATTGGAAAGTACTATTGAACGATAACTTTTGTAACAAGTTATCGGATGTATTTGTTCATCTCTGAGACGACGTGGTTAAAAACGACCTTTGTTCTTTCTTTTATCACTTTGATCGACATCAAGTTACATCGTTTCTTATAAAGTTTCTAAAATTTAAATTTAATAATACAAAAATAAATTTTAATTCTTTAATCGATAAATTATGCAGATTTTCGGTAATAATAATTAAAAGTTTAATTAACGGAGTCTTAATTTGTCAAAAAATTAATTAAAAGAGTAAATAATTAAACAATTAATAGCCAAATATATGGTTCCACATTCCAATTATTGGACAATATTACCATTTTTTATAAATTTGAAAACCCAATAATAATTGGTAAGAATTTAAAATGTACAAATTATAAAAAGTAGTTTATTTAACATAAATCTTTTTATAGGGTTTTAATTTATAGCATAATTTGCATGAAAAGAGATCAACTTTCTTGTACATAACCACAAATAATTGCTAGTTTAACTTGTTAAAAGATGATGTTGAAGAAGTGTCTAGAAGCTTACTATGGAAATTACATGAAGTTATTCATGAAGTAAATCAACGTGATATATCACTAAAACCAATTTATATCATCAGTTCCTAATGTCTTCGATAGGGTTAATTTCCAAACCCTATAATAATTTGTTTTAATCGTTATATTCATAACCCATGACATTAATTGAAGTGCACTTAACTTAATCATCAGTGCTGTATTAAGTAAAGGGAGAAAAAAAAAGTAATTTGAGTGAAAATTTTGACGTCAGCAGCAAAGTTAACATCGATGAGTATAAAAACTAATAAACAAATTTAATGATTAATGTTAACATCATATGTTACTTTACAGTAGCTTAGAGATCAACTCTTAATCTCAATGTAATAATTACGGTCTAAAAGAAAGCTTTTTTTTGTGCTATTTAACATTAACAATAATGTTTGATAATTTTATAAAAATAATGTTAATTACTACGTTGTTAATTATTTATAAGTAAACTGTTATAATTGTTGCATATTTTTGTTATAATTTTATTACAATTTCTGTATGTGCTCTAAATTAAAAAAAGGATTTAAATTTCTTAATTTGTAACTAACTATTGAATGCAAAGGAAAACATTTATCTTTCGAAAAAAATTAAAAAAATTTAATAAAATATTTTTGATTTTTTTTTAAATCCAAGTCTGAACATGAAATAAATATTGCATTTGTTTGACGCAACTTTATAAATATTTTATAACAAATATTTGGACCAAATATTTTACAGGTCTGAACTTAGCTTTAAACTGGCAATAGCAAAACCAAAATAAAGTTACATTTCTGCTAGGATACTCGCCATATTAGTTAAACAAATTTATGTGTGCGCTGCTAAAGCACAAAAATATATTTGTGTTGGCCTGCAATTATGTCTGCCTGCTACTAGAAATTGCAAACACGAGTTGCAATTTTTATATTAATACGAATATATATGACTGCAATTTTTAGTAGCAAAGTGATACAAAAAAGATAAAGTTTCATATTTATTTTATAGTCATATTTAAGAGAGGTGGTGCTAGTGCTGCATATTTGAACACTGCTTTTATGCATATGTCATTATTAGGTCCAGAAAAAATGTATATTAATAGGTCAGCTTGAAAACATTTCAATATAATGATTTATCTATATACAGAACATACTCATTTCGAGTTTTATCCGAATATAATCATTTAATAACGAATTAAGTGGTGTTAAGTGAAGAAGTGTACCTTATATGGGAGCTAAAACAAAATTCCGTGGAATGATTTATATACACAATACACATTTATCTGGACCAATTATTATCGACCGATAAAGAAAAATTTATATTAATGAAAAAAATTGACCAATAATGGACCGAACCTTGGAAAAAGTAAAATTATTCTACTTTATACACAAAACATATTCAAGTCGAATTTTATCTTTATAGGTTTAAAATTTAATGAAATATATGCATTTAAGTGATTTTCGGGAGTGGACCCTATAAGGCATCTATGACCAAGTATGGGCCTATACGTAAAAAATTTCGTAAAGTTATTCATATTTAGACAAAACATATTTGTATCTAATTTTGTTAAGGTAGCTTTATTTGAGTATGAAATATGTGCTTTTAAGTGATTTTCGGATGTAGGCCTTATATGGGAGCTACGACGAATTATCAATACATATTTATTTATCAATGAAATATGTGCGTTTAGGTGACTTTCGGAAGTGGGCCTTATATTGGAGCTATGTCCAATTGTGGTCCGACTGAAATCTACGTTGATAGTATTATTTCTGTTCATATTATATTTGCATGTACAATTTTGTTTTGATATCGATACATTTGAGGGAGTTATTAATGATAAACTAATTTCCGGAAATATATACCTTTGTATCGGGGCTATGGTAAATATTGGACCGATTGTAAAGATTTTGAGCATAATTGATCACTGTCTTAATAAATAATGTATGACAACTTTCTTTCACTTTTTACGTTGTGAACCGATTTTCAATACCAAACTGCTTAGGATAATAATAAATATTTTGGGTAAATTTGGTTGATATCACCGTACAACAAATTGGGAAAAATTGTTGCACACATGAGCAAGACCATATGCGTTTGGAAACTACATACTTAATATAGTTAAACTACATTTTTTGGTGTTTTATTTTCTGATCGTTTCTTCCTTTAAAAGGACTTTAAATTTTAAACAGTATTTAACAGTATTTTTTATTTATTTTTAACAGTATTTTTACAAATAAAATAGTTTTAAAATGTGTGAAAAATGGTGTTGGACGGTGTATTCTTTGCTTAGTTTTAGCGTGAGCGTGTTTGAGACAGACAGACATAGGTAAATCAACTCAGAATTTCATAAGGACTCAGATTATTGTTGGGTCTAAAACAAAATATAACAAGTAGTCCAACTCTCACATATAGGAAATTACTCCCTCACATCTACGAGTGCCGTGTGAAATCGACTCTCTTGTGAGATATTAAAACTTGTCAAAATACTCAAAGGTTTAACTTACTTTTTTGGCCATTTTTAAGCATCGGACGCGAAATTGCAGTTATCCACAAAAAACTGCAATTTTTTAAATAGTTTTAATGCACTTTTCATTTAGAATTTTGTTTAATTTTTATGAACTAAAAAAAAATTTTTATTAATTTATTGACATTTAATTTTTTTGTTGGTGAATCTTGTTTTACAGAGTTTCAATTTTTGGTATTGAAAATGGTCCCTGCAATAACAATACAATTTTAATTTTAACAGAAAATATTACTCCGTATAACTATAATAGGTTCTATTTTTATAATTAAATAGTACCCCCAATAATAAGACGAAATACTTGAATGAATCATTTTATTTTTAATATAACAATTTAAAAATGTTTAAAATAATAAAATTTTCATTAAAAAACATAAACAAATTTAAGTAGTAATTCAATATAGCTGTAATAAATTCGTTAATTGTTGTTTCCAACTCCTGCTGTCTATATTGATGACTTTGTTCTCCAATGAAATAATACCATATCCCAATCAGAATAATTTTCTAATTTTAATATTTCTAAACAAGATTCATCTATGTTAACGCAATCTACATTCATGGTGTGACGACGTTTTGCTTTAGAAATGAATGAGACAAGTATGTTAATAAATTACACTAAATAAAACTTATGTTTATATGACTATTGTTTCATCTGATTTTGATTTAGATCTTCGACCTATAACGCCAGCAGCACTTAATCGGGACCGTTTGTTTTTGTATGCATCATACAATTATCCTTTAGCTAAATGGCCAAATGTAAACGGTACGAAGTAGGTTTCCTTTACCTCAGAATGGGAAATTTCAATTATAGATTGTGCTAATTGTAGAAAATCTTCTCTTACTATCGCACAATGGGGTAGAATCGAAATTTTTTTGAAATAAATCTAGCATTTCTAAACGGCTGATCCGATCGGGATAAAATTTGGCGTGAGCGTAGCCAGGGAGTATTCGAGTTTAAGTTTTGAATGTGAACCCTGCAGATGCCCCAGGGACGGCGCTGTGACGGCTCAAAGTAGGGAACCTACGACATGTAATATTTTTAAACTCGTGTCATATTTTGTTTTTCACCAAATACAAAGATTTTTATATTTTCTGAAAGCGCTCGACGAGATCTACTTATCTCTTATAATATCCGAGTTATAGGCATTTAAAAATTTAGTGATATAAAATTTACCATACCTTGGTCCGCTTTTTTTTGAATGCCGGGCGTAATTTTGGACCAAATTGACTCAATTTTTTCTTGTTAGTTAGACAACAAAATATAGAAAAAATTTCAGATCAATATCATTTACAGATCCAAAAACATACGTTTTTAATTTAAAAATTCAAAAAATTTTAGATATTTGACTTTTTTTTTTGCCAAAAATGTGTCTTAACTCTTTTATTAATAAAATAAAATTTTCTTTAAGAACATAAAAAATGTTTATAGTTTTCTAAAAGGTATATTTACGCAGAACGTTTTGGCGTAAAAAACATGTCCTATTTTTTGAAAATGTTGCCACTGCGTCCTTTCGAATATGACCTATTTTTTTTATCAAAACTGGGCGACATGTTCTAAAATCCTAAAGCTGGGATCAGAAAACTGAAAGCAGTTTTGGAAACCCCAATATGATTTCTATTTACTTCAAAAGAATTTTCCCAGCCCTGAAAGAAATGTGTTTTTTGGGATTTTCATTCCTATTTTTGGGAATTGCGGGATGCCCTTTGACCTTTTCGATTTTTTTTTGCATTTTCTTATTTGAAATGACAAATTTAACAAGCGTTAAAAATTTCATTGAGTTTTGTTCATAAATAAAGATTTTGTCTTATATTACATATTTGTTAAATTTCTAAAACTATGATTTATATAAAAATTTTAATAGGGTCGCAAATACTTACAACAATTTAGTCCATATTTATCCCTTAATATTATTTTTAGTTAGATATGGAAATTCTCGACCCTTTACAAAAAATTTCAAGCCAATATCTCAATTACATTCAAAAATATGTTCATTTAAACCTGTGTCCTTTAATTTCATCTTTTTCATATATTAGTATTAAGAATGATGTTGAATAAAATATTTGGACAATTTTTAAAAATTATTTAGTTAATTATTTTATTAAAGACTAACATTGTTTATACAATAAAAAAATTATAATTTTATAATGAGCCACGCACAACAACACCTAAATCACCCCACACAAACCACCTTTCCCGCCCACCGAAATTTAAAACACAATTTAATACAATATCATCAGTTAGTATAATAGCTTTTTTTATTTGAACTGTTTATCTTAAATATAATACAATTAATTCTTACAATCTACTTATATAATTAATTCCTAACACTACTTATTTTCTATAAAATAATCTGTCATATCGGTATACATATCCAGAAGGTAATATAAGTCCATTAAATCTTCCTTGTATTGAGATGATAGAGTTTCATAACAAATCCATCTCTTTGGAATAGTTGAAAGAACAGGATCAGAAGATAGAAGTAAACTATTAAAAATAACTTCATTCTGTCTTTGCTTGGAGCATTTTCTTGAGCTGAATAGTTGAACATGCTTAAAATCTCGATTCCTCACTTCTTGGGCTTCTTCTGTTAACTCTCCAAGTGCAAGAATATTCGATTCAATTATTATTTGACCATGACACAATACTTTGTGTACTGTTGGTGCTAGTTTTCTCCATGGATACAGAGATACAAGTAATTTAGAAATTTCAGATGTATATTCCCCAAATCGATTTCCATTAATTGTATGTTTACTATTCAGTGCCATTAAAATAGTGTTAACTCTTCGAAGCAACTCCTTGTCGATTCCAGTTATTTTTGAAGTAATTTCAAAATTACGAAAAAACCTTCTCGCCGTATTACCGTCATTTGTACTAACGCAACTTGGAAGTGGTTTGTCGATGTTTAATCCCATCTGAACTTTAAATTCTTCTTGGATTCTTCATTATTTTTGTTGATTTAGTAAGATTCTCTGTGTTTTCAAGCAAAAATGATATATCAGTACAAGCTTCCACATCATTAACAGCAATAGGTGATGGTAGGATAGATTGTTTTTTTCCTGGATCGTCTTGTATGATGGTAATATATTGTGTTCTTTTTCATGCAGAGCTTTTCTTAATATTTGGTACTTATTTCGACTAAGACCCAGTTCCAACATAAGCGCTCGCTATTGTTCCTCTTCAGTAAAATTTGATTGTGATGTTGGAGTTGGTACAGTTTCCACAATTTGCTTAAGTCGTTTTGGTGATGCATTAGGAAGAATAGTTGCAATATGTACGGCATCCATAGGTTGGTTTTTCTTTTTCAGCATTTCGTTAAATGTATCAGCAATTCTCTCATTTGAGATTGAAAAAAGTTTTTGTGTGACCCTCTTTTTTGGCCTTGAACATAAGTCTTCGTATGACTTGCAAGACGCTCCTGTTGATGTGTTGTAAGTTGAGATTTTCGTAGTAGTTTCCATCCAACTACAAAATTTCAATCGAAATTTCTTTTGATTTCCATCCACAGACTTACTTTTTACATCAAAAAGTTTGCAATTTTTGATATGCCTGTTTTGTCTACTTTTCTAATATATGTAGTTTTTATATAATTTGAAATGTCTTCAATTCTTTCTGGCCCTTTTGAAGATACACTCCATAAAATGGAACACAACTCTTCGCACTTTAATGTAATCTTCATTGTAGATTTATGAAATATGGTACTTAAAATCTGAGAAGTTTACTTATATACCAATTCTTGTCATTTCCTATTAAGGTATTCCGAAATAAAAAATTACGAATTGTCTACCTATTAACATTTAGGACTATATTACTATAACCTGTAATTCAGTCATTGATATTTCTTATTAGTGAATGAATCGAAATTATTATACCTGTATATTTTTACCTACATGATCATAAACGAAACTAACTAAATGATCTGTCGAATAAATTTAGGTAAAAAATAGTTATAAATTTCGGAAAATTTAAGCATAATAGGACCTTTCAATTATAAGGATAAGCAAACAAATAGAAAATAGGTAAATATTAGATTTAAATATGTTCTGTCATATTTAATACTAAAATATGAATATATTTTTGAATGTAATTGAGATATTGGTTTTTTGTAAAGAATCGAGAATTTCCATATCTAACTAAAAAAATATATTAAGGGATAAATATGGACTAAATTGTTGTAGCTATCTGCGACCCTATTTAAATTTTGATTAAATCATAGTTTTAGAAATTAAACAAATATGTAATATACAACAAAATCTTTATTTATGAACAAAACTCAATGAAATCTTCAACGCTTGTTAAATTTGTCATTTCAAATAAGAAAATGCAAAAAATTGAAAAGGTCAAAGGGCATCTTGCAATTCCCAAAAATAGGAATGAAAATCCCAAAAGTGGGATTTTTTACATTTTTGCCCATAGGGTCCACATTTCTTTCAGGGCTGGGGATATACTTTTGGAGTAAATAGAAAACATATTGAGGTTTCCATATCTGCTTTCAGTTTTCTGATCCCAGCTTTGGGATTTTAGAACATGTCGCCCAAAGTTGAAGTTTTGATAAAAAATAGGTCATATTCGGAAGGACGCAGTGGCAACATTTTCAAAAAATAGGACAAGTTTTTTATGCCAAAGTGTTCTGCGTAAAGATACCTTTTAGAAGACTATAAAACTATATTGTTATATGTTCTTAAAGAAAATTTTATTTTATTAATAAAAGAGTTAATACACATTTTGGGCAACAAAAAAAAACGGCAATAAACTAAATTTTTTTGAATTTTTAAATTAAAAAACGTATATTTTTGGATCTGTAAATGATCTTGGTCTTAAATTTTTTGTATATTATTGGAAATTTTGTTGTCTAACTAACAATTGATTCGAAAATTATGCCCGGTATTCAAAAAAAGCGGATCAAGGTATGGTAAATTTTGTACCACTAAATTTTTAAATGTATTTGGGTAAAAACAAAAAAATGGCACGAGTTTAAAAATTTTATATGTCGTAGGTACCCTACTTTGAGCCGCAACAACGCCGTCCCTGGGGCATCTGCAGGGTTCATCTTCAAAACTTAAACTCGGATACTCCTTGGCTACGCTCACGCCAAATTTTATCCCGATCGGATCAGCCGTTTAGAAATGCCAGATTTATTTCCAACAAATTTTGATTCTGCCCCACTGTGCTATCCTATGTTTAATTAAATAATAATTAAAATATACACTTTGTATAAACAAATCAAAGATATACTCTCTGTTGGGATCACGATTTAATATTAATGATATTATTGACTTGGCGATATTGGTGAGATGTTTATTTTCCAAAATATCATTATGCAGTGCCTCCTTAATTTCATTTAGTTGTCTAATTTCCTAGAAAAAGAAGTTTGTACTATTTACATATTTTATATGTACAAAAATACTTACTTGTGTTGAAGGAAGATCAGTCAACTCTTGTTGGTTCTTTAAAAATGCATTTTCTTCATTAACTATTTCATATTGAAAAAAAACATGCTTGGACATACTACTTATCTCTTATAATATCCGAGTTATAAGCATTTAAAAATTTAGTGATACAAAATTTACTTTTTTTGAATACAAAAAATTTCAGATCAATATCATTTACAGATTCAAAAATATACGTTTTTTAATTTAAAAATTAAATTTTTTTTTGATTTTTGCCGTTTTTTTGTCCAAAATGTGTCTTGACAACATTTTAGTTTTCTAAAAGGTATCTTTACGCAGAACGCTTTGGCGTAAAAAACTTGTCCTATTTTTTGAAAATGTTGCCACTGCGTCCTTCCGAATATGACCTATTTTTTATCAAAACTTCAACTTTGGGTGACATGTTCTAAAATCCCAAAGCTGGGATCAGAAAACTGAAAGTAGATATGGAAACCTCAATATGTTTTCTATTTACTCCAAAAGTATTTTCCCAGCCCTGAAAGAAATGTGGACCCTATGGGCAAAAATGTAAAAATCCCATTTTTGGGATTTTCATTCCTATTTTTGGGAATTGCGGGATGCCCTTTGACCTTTTCAATTTTTTTTTGCATTTTCTTATTTGAAATGACAATTTTAACAAGCGTTGAAGATTTCATTGAGTTTTGTTCATAAATAAAGATTTTGTCATATATTACATATTTGTTAAATTTCTAAAACTATGATTTATATCAAAATTTTAATAGGGTCGCAGATAGCTACAACAATTTAGTCCATATTTATCCCTTAATATCTTTTTTTTTGTTAGATATGCAAATTCTCGACCCTTTACAAAAAATTTCAAGCCAATATCTCAATTACATTCAAAAATATGTTCATTTAAACCTGTATCCTTTAATTTTATATTTTTCATATTTTAGTATTAAATATGACAGAACATATTTAAATCTAATATTTACCTATTTTCTATTTGTTTGCTTATCCTTATAATTGAAAGGTCCTATTATGCTTAAATTTTCCGAAAATTTATAACTATTTTTTACCTAAATTTATTCGACAGATCATTTAGTTAGTTTCGTTTATGATCATGTAGGTAAAAATATACAGGTAATGATAATTTCGATTCATTCACTAATAAGAAATATCAAAGACTGAATTACAGGTTATAGTAATATAGTCCTAAATGTTAATAGGTAGACAATTCGTAATTTTTTACTTTGGAATACCTTAATAGGAAATGACAAGAATTGGTATATAAGTAAACTTCTCAGATTTTAAGTACCATATTTCATAAATCTACAATGAAGATTACATTAAAGTACGAAGAGTTGTGTTCCATTTTATTTCAAAAGGGCCAGAAAGAATTGAAGACATTTCAAATTATATAAAAACTACATATAGTAGAAAAGTAGACAAAAACAGGCATATCAGGCATATCAAAAATTGAAAACTTTTTGATGTAAAAAGTAAGTCTGTGGATGGAAATCAAAAGAAATTTCGATTGAAATTTTGTAGTTGGATGGAAACTACTACGAAAATCTCAACATACGAAGACTTATGTTCAAGGCCAAAAAAGAGGGTCACACAAAAACTTTTTTCAATCTGAAATGAGGAAATTGCTAATACATTTAACGAAATGCTGAAAAAGAAAAACCAACCTATGGATGCCGTACATATTGCAACTATTATTCCTAATGCATCACCAAAACGACTTAAGTGCATTGTGGAAAGTATACCAACTCCAACATCACAATCAAATTTTACTGAAGAGGAAGCAATAGCGCTTATGTTGGAACTGGATCTCAGTCGAAATAAGTACCAAATATTAAGAAAAGCTCTGCATGAAAAAGAACACAATATATTACCTTATACAAGACGATCCAGGAAAAAAACAATCTATCCTACCATCACCTATTGCTGTTAATGATGTGGAAGCTTGTACTGATATATCATTTTTCTTGAAAACACAGAGAATCTTACTAAATCAACAAAAATAATGAAGAATTGAAAGAAGTGAGAGCTGCGAAAAAAGCAGAATCCAAGAAGAATTTAAAGTTCAGATGGGATTAAACATCGACAAACCACTTCCAAGTTGCGTTAGTACAAATGAAAAAGAGGGAAAGTATAAGAAATATATTGTCTACCTTTTTATTTAAATGTGTGTTTTTTATCTGTAGTTATGTATGTACATATGTATATTGATGGACATGCAAGTGATCTTTAACATTTTTTTTTATTTATTATTTTTCTCTAAATGCGAAAGAACATTTTCTTTCTTACAAATATATTGAAAACAACAAAAAAATTTAAAATTTTGTTTTTGTTTTCAATATATTTATAAGAAAGAAAATGTTGTTTCGGTATTGTGATATAGGCAGTTAGATTATTGATTATGAATCAAATGGTTTGGAAAATTTTATTATGAAGATAATAAAACACGTGTTGAATGATGTATGTATGTATGTATGTATGTATGTATGTATGTATGTATGTATGTATGTATGTATGTATGTATGTATGTACGAAGTGTCTACTTCTTTGCAGCAAATAATGTACGTACATAATTTTAATGGGAAACTTATTTGGTTATGTCACACATATTTACAGTGTATCTCATAAGTATTCGAATTTAGGTATAGTATGAAAAGAAACCAAATTTAATAACATATTTTGTATTCAAAATTAGTAAATTAATTTGTTAAATTCTTTAGACAGTCCTTATCTTTAATATCACGCTTTTTAAAACTTTAAAAATTCACATTTACTTAAATTGATTTAGCTTTATTTAAAAAAAGTCCATAAAATTACCTCACAAAAGTATACGAATTTTTTCTGTATTTCATATTTGACTATATTATACGAAACACAAAAATTAGAATCGAATGAATTTTTTGCTAAAAATTGTTTTTAAGCGGTAACAATCAACCGAATGTATATATTTTTGGACCATTTGGTCCAAAATTTTGGGGCATTTGTACCATCTTTTTATGTAATATCATTAAAATGGCGGTTTTTGTCAATATTTGTATTTTTTCTACTTTTTCCCAGAGATAAAACAAAAATTTGTTATTGGGATTTAATATACCCCTTGGGGTATTTAAAAAATAATTTTTTTTTAAAAGAATCTGTATTTAAACGTTTCAAGATATATTATTGGAATCATTCTTCTATCGCTAATTCAATTTATTGGAACTCAAGTCCATTTTTATAATACTGTTAATGATGTGGAAGCTTGTATTGATATATCATCTTTGCACGAAAACACAGCATCAAGAATTGTGTCAGACTTTTCAGAAGACCAACTAAGGAAAATTCATAACTGTGATGTTGTCTTAATGTGGAGGATGTGACGGTTTATCAGCACTTCCAGAATACAAACAAGCATGTGGAAATTGGACATTAGCAGACTACAAAAGTGTATTTATGTCATCATTAGTGCTATTACGAATTCGTTCATATTCCCTTAATCCATCATCGTCAAGCATCGGAAATTTATTTGAAGATATATGGATCAATACAACTCCAGGTTCAAAATTTTTGTAGACCCATTGGATTTGAATATATAAAGGAGTCAAAGAAAACAACAAAATATTTAGTGGAATATTTAAAAGATGAAATAAATGCACTGGAGCCCATTTACATAAAAAAAGGAATTCTCTATTAACGTATCATATAAGCTAAGCTTAACAATGATTGATGGAAAGGTCAGCAATACCATAACAGAAACTTCTTCCTTCTGGAGATGCTCAATATGTAATGAGAAAAAGTCGCAATTCTCAAATAATAGACAAAGCAGAAGTATTAATGAAGAAGTCCTGTCTTTCGGAATTTCACCACTTCAACCAGAATACGATTTTTGGATTACTTTTTACACATAGCATACGACCTCAAATATAGAAGTGTGCCAGAGAATCTTACTAAATCAACAAAAAATAATGAAGAATTGAAAGAACTGGGAGCTGCGGAAAAAGCAGAATCCAAGAAGAATTTAAAGTTCAGATTGGATTAAACATCGACAAACCACTTCCAAGTTGCGGTAGTACAAATGACGGTGTTACGGCGAGAAGGTTTTTTCGTGATTTTGAAATTACTTCAAAAATAACTGGAATCGACAAGGAGTTGCTTCGAAGAGTTACGCTATTTTAATGGCACTGAATAGTACACATAAAATTAATGGAAATCGATTTGGGAAATATACATCTGAAATTTCTAAATTACTTGTATGTCTGTATCCATGGAGGGAACTAATACCAACAGTACACAAAGTATTGTGTCATGGTCAAATAATAATTAAATCGAATATTCTTCCACTTGGAGAGTTAACAGAAGAAGCCCAGGAAGCGAGGAATCGAGATTTTTAAGCATGTTCAACTTTTCAGCTCAAGAAAATGCTCCAGGCAATCACAGAATGAAGATATTTTTAATAGTTTACTTCTATCTTCTGATCTTGTTCTTTCAACTATGCGAAAAAGATGGATTTGTTATGAAACTCTATCATCTCAAAACGAGGAAGATTTAAAGGACTTATATTACCTTCTGGATATGTATACCGATATGACAGATTAATTTATAGAAAATAAGTAGTGTTAGGAATTAACTATATAAGTAGGTTGTAAGAATTAATTGTATTATGTTTAAGATAAACAGTTCAAATAAAAAAAGCTATATACTAACTGATGATATTGTATTAAATTGTGTTTTATATTTCGGTGGGCGGGAAAGGTGGTTTGTGGGGTGATTTAGGTGTTGTTGTGCGTGGCTCATAATAAAATTAGATTTTTTTATTGTATATACAATGTTATAGTCTTTAATAAAATAATTAACTAAATAATTTTTAAAAATTGTAAAATATTTTATTCAACACAAAATGTATGTTCTGTCTGCCATACTTAATACTAAAATATGAAATTGAAGGACACAGGTTTAAATGAAAAACATATTTTTGAATGTAATTGAGATATTGGCTTGAAATTTTTTGTAAAAGGTCGAGAATTTCCATATCTAACAAAAAAAAAGATATTAAGGGATAAATATGGACTAAATTGTTGTAGCTATCTGCGACCCTATTAAAATTTTGAATAAATCATAGTTTTAGAAATTTAACAAATATGTATGTAATATATGACAAAATCTTTATTTATGAACAAAACTCAATGAAATCTTCAACGCTTGTTAAATTTGTCATTTCAAATAAGAAAATGCAAAAAAAAAATGAAAAAGTCAAAGGGCATCCCGCAATTCCCAAAAATAGGAATGAAAATCCCAAAAATGGGATTTTTTCCATTTTTGCCCATAAGGTCCACATTTCTTTCAGGGCTGGAAAAATACTTTTGGAGTAAATAGAAAACATATTGAGGTTTCCAAAACTGCTTTCAGTTTTCTGATCCCAGCTTTGGGATTTTAGAACATGTCGCCCAAAGTTGAAGTTTTGATAAAAAATAGGTCATATTCGGAAGGACGCAGTGGCAACATTTTCAAAAAATAGGACAAGTTTTTTACGCCAAAGCGTTCCGCGTAAAGATACCTTTTAGAAAACTATAAAATTGTTATATGTTCTTAAAGAAAATTTTATTTTATTAATAAAAGAGTCAAGACACATTTTGGAAAAAAAAACGGCAAAAATCAAAAAAATTTTGAATTTTTAAATTAAAAAACGTATATTTTTGAATCTGTAAATGATATTGATCTGAAATTTTTTGTATATTATTGGAAATTTTGTTGTCTAACTAACAGGAGTCCATTTGGTCCAAAATTACGCCCGGTATTCAAAAAAAGGCGGACCAAGGTATGGTAAGTTTTGTATCACTAAATTTTTAAATGCCTATAACTCGGATATTATAAGAGATAAGTAGTGTATGTCCAAGCATGTTTTTTCAAGATCTCGAGTGCTTTCAGAAAATATAAAATCTTTGTATTTGGGTGAAAAATAAAAAAATGGCACGAGTTTAAAAATTTTACATGTCGTAGGTACCCTACTTTGAGCCGCCACCGCTCCGTCCCTGGGGCATCTGCTGGGTTCATCTTCAAAACTTAAACAAACAAAATTTAAAATTTTGTTTTTGTTTTCAACAGGGTACAGATAGCGATCGAATTCAATTCGCGAGCGAGTTTAATTCGAGCGATTTAAATAATTCATTTTCCGGCGAATAAATCTATTCGACTCGCGAGTTTAATTTTTAAACTCGCGATAAGAGTTGAAAATTTAAAGAGCGTAAAATAGAAATCGCTCGCGATTCGAGTCAAAACGAGTTAATCGCGAGTTTTATAATTTTGTAAATGGAATAAATTAAAATTTTTAAGGCATAATCAATTTATATATAAATATGACATAACCAAATAAGTTTCCCATTAAAATTATGTACGCGAATACATATGTACGTACATTATTTGCTGCAAAGTAGTAGACACTCGTACATACATACATACATACATACATACATACATACATACATACATACATACGTACATACATACATACATACATACATACATACATACATACATACATACGTACATACATACATACATACATACATACATACATACATACATCATTCAACACGTGTTTTATTATCTTCATAATAAAATTTTCCAAACCATTTGATTCATAATCAATAATCTAACTGCCTATATCACAATACCGAAACAACATTTTCTTTCTTATAAATATATTGAAAACAAAAACAAAATTTTAAATTTTTTTGTTGTTTTCAATATATTTGTAAGAAAGAAAATGTTCTTTCGCATTTAGAGAAAAATAATAAATAAAAAAAAATGTTAAAGATCACTTGCATGTCCATCAATATACATATGTACATACATAACTACAGATAAAAAACACACATTTAAATAAAAAGGTAGACAATATATTTCTTATACTTTCCCTCTTTTTCATTTGTACTAACGCAACTTGGAAGTGGTTTGTCGATGTTTAATCCCATCTGAACTTTAAATTCTTCTTGGATTCTGCTTTTTTCGCAGCTCTCACTTCTTTCAATTCTTCATTATTTTTGTTGATTTAGTAAGATTCTCTGTGTTTTCAAGAAAAATGATATATCAGTACAAGCTTCCACATCATTAACAGCAATAGGTGATGGTAGGATAGATTGTTTTTTTCCTGGATCGTCTTGTATAAGGTAATATATTGTGTTCTTTTTCATGCAGAGCTTTTCTTAATATTTGGTACTTATTTCGACTGAGATCCAGTTCCAACATAAGCGCTATTGCTTCCTCTTCAGTAAAATTTGATTGTGATGTTGGAGTTGGTATACTTTCCACAATGCACTTAAGTCGTTTTGGTGATGCATTAGGAATAATAGTTGCAATATGTACGGCATCCATAGGTTGGTTTTTCTTTTTCAGCATTTCGTTAAATGTATTAGCAATTTCCTCATTTCAGATTGAAAAAAGTTTTTGTGTGACCCTCTTTTTTGGCCTTGAACATAAGTCTTCGTATGTTGAGATTTTCGTAGTAGTTTCCATCCAACTACAAAATTTCAATCGAAATTTCTTTTGATTTCCATCCACAGACTTACTTTTTACATCAAAAAGTTTTCAATTTTTGATATGCCTGTTTTGTCTACTTTTCTACTATATGTAGTTTTTATATAATTTGAAATGTCTTCAATTCTTTCTGGCCCTTTTGAAATAAAATGGAACACAACTCTTCGTACTTTAATGTAATCTTCATTGTAGATTTATGAAATATGGTACTTAAAATCTGAGAAGTTTACTTATATACCAATTCTTGTCATTTCCTATTAAGGTATTCCGAAATAAAAAATTACGAATTGTCTACCTATTAACATTTAGGACTATATTACTATAACCTGTAATTCAGTCTTTGATATTTCTTATTAGTGAATGAATCGAAATTATCATTACCTGTATATTTTTACCTACATGATCATAAACGAAACTAACTAAATGATCTGTCGAATAAATTTAGGTAAAAAATAGTTATAAATTTTCGGAAAATTTAAGCATAATAGGACCTTTCAATTATAAGGATAAGCAAACAAATAGAAAATAGGTAAATATTAGATTTAAATATGTTCTGTCATATTTAATACTAAAATATGAATATATTTTTGAATGTAATTGAGATATTGGCTTTTTGTAAAGAATCGAGAATTTCCATATCTAACTAAAAAATATATTAAGGGATAAATATGGACTAAATTGTTGTAGCTATCTGCGACCCTATTTAAATTTTGATTAAATCATAGTTTTAGAAATTAAAAAAATATGTAATATACAACAAAATCTTTATTTATGAACAAAACTCAATTTTTCAACGCTTGTTAAATTTGTCATTTCAAATAAGAAAATGCAAAAAATTGAAAAGGTCAAAGGGCATCTTGCAATTCCCAAAAGTAGGAATGAAAATCCCAAAAGTGGGATTTTTTACATTTTTGCCCATAGGGTCCACATTTCTTTCAGGGCTGTGGAAATACTTTTGGAGTAAATAGAAAACATATTGAGGTTTCCATATCTGCTTTCAGTTTTCTGATCCCAGCTTTGGGATTTTGGAACATGTCGCCCAAAGTTGAAGTTTTGATAAAAAATAGGTCATATTCGGAAGGACGCAGTGGCAACATTTTCAAAAAATAGAACAAGTGTTTTATGCCAAAGTGTTCTGCGTAAAGATACCTTTTAGAAGACTATAAAACTATATTGTTATATGTTCTCAAAGAAAATTTTATTTTATTAATAAAAGAGTTAATACACATTTTGCAATAAACTAAAATTTTTTGAATTTTTAAATTAAAAAACGTATATTTTTGGATCTGTAAATGATATTGGTCTGAAATTTTTTGTATATTATTGGAAATTTTGTTGTCTAACTAACAATTGATTCGAAAATTATGCCCGGTATTCAAAAAAAGCGGATCAAGGTGTGGTAAATTTTGTACCACTAAATTTTTAAATGTATTTGGGTGAAACACAAAAAAAAAAAAGCCCGAGTTTAAAAATTTTACATGTCGTAGGTACCCTACTTTGAGCCGCAACAACGCCGTCCCTGGGACATCTGCAGGGTTCATCTTCAAAACTTAAACTCGGATACTCCTTGGCTAGGCTTACGCCAAATTTTATCCCGATCGGATCAGCCGTTTAGAAATGCCAGATTTATTTCCAACAAATTTTGATTCTGCCCCACTGTGCTATCCTATGTTTAATTAAATAATAATTAAAATATACACTTTGTATAAACAAATCAAAGATATACTCTCTGTTGGGATCACGATTTAATATTAATGATATTATTGACTTGGCGATATTGGTGAGATGTTTATTTTCCAAAATATCATTATGCAGTGCCTCCTTAATTTCATTTAGTTGTCTAATTTCCTAGAAAAAGAAGTTTGTACTATTTACATATTTTATATGTACAAAAAATACTTACTTGTGTTGAAGGAAGATCAGTCAACTCTTGTTGGTTCTTTAAAAATGCATTTTCTTCATTAACTATTTCATATGAATTTAATGTTGATTGTTGTTGGATGTTCTTTGCATCAAGTGGAAAATCTGGTATGTGACGTCAGGTGGAGTTTCTGGCTGATACGATATATGTTTTGCAGCCTCTATAAGAAATATGTTGTCCAAAGAAAAATTTGGCGGTGATTGGGAACTTGAAGTGGAACCTGTAGCAGCTATATACATTTACACAAATAATATAATTTAAATTTTTCACATTTTCAAAACCAATTTTTAATTTTTTTAACTATTTAAGTTCACTTGTCACTGTTACTGCGAAAAGAATTCAGAAAAAGTGACAGAAGAGAATGAAATAAAAAGAACAAAAAGAATGAAACATTTATGTATTCTTGTTTATTATTTTTCGCATTTCGTAAAAAGAGAATGAAAGTAATGTAGTTTTGTGGTTACTTTTTGTAACAGACTAAAAAACAGTGCAAAAACAATAACAAACAGAATTAGTTCTTTTTGATTTTCTTAGTTAACTTTTTCTGATTTTCTTTTCTTATTCATAAAGTAAAGACACTTTTTTATTTCTTTATGTTTGTTTATTCTTTGCTTTTTAAAATTGTTGTCAACTTAGTGATTTTTATTGTTTAAGATGTTTTTTATTACAAATTTAAAGAAGTACAATAACAATTAATAAGAAAAGAAAGAACGAACATAAAAAATTAAATTTTCATTTACTTTATAATTTTTTCAATATTTCACTTTTTTATTTTACTAACCCAGTTTTATTTCTACAACAAAATCCACGCTATTTATGAATTATTACAAAATTAATAAGAAAAAATCCGGATTTATTATAAAGTTGTTGTTCAATAAATCAACTGCCACATTTGATGCAATTTTGTGAATTGTTTTTGCTGAAAATATAAGATTAGAAATAAAAAACAATTAAATAAATTACCTGTTTTACCTTTTTCTACAAATGAATTGTAACTAATACCTTCGTTAAAATTTAAAACAATTAGTTCTTTGTTGCTTTCAAACACAGTTTTCACTATTTTAACTCCATACGTCTTTATTGTTTGAATAATAATAATGAAATGATGCTCTGTAGAATTTTAGAGAGAGAGAGAGAGTATGTCATATTTAACTATAATTTTGTTGTTCTACATAATTACGATTTGATGTGTACTTTATGGAAACGATTAAACTAAAAAAACTTAGGAGCAGTAAATATTACGTGTTTGAAACTCGTCGTCTTTTTTAAGAATTCAATTTTTGATGCAATAACAACATTTTGAATTTACTAACACAAATAGAAAATCAGTTGCTAATTGTTAAAAAATCGACAAACGTAAAATATAAATTTACAATCCATTACGATTCTTGTTTTACGTAAAATTTTTTATTCTCGTTTTTTGGTTTTACGAAATTAATTTTTTTTTTGGTTTACAAAACAAAATTATTATTAATAATACTTTTCACAATTTTTCTTACTTACCTTACTTTAATATATGGGCATTTCCATCGTGACGAACGTGACGGTCGTACGTTTTTAAGAGATGAAAAATATATAAATACATATATATTTTTTAAAAATTCTTGTATTTTTATATAGGGCTTCAATAGCTCTATAACTGGTCGGAAGAAGAAATAGAAAGATCTTAATGGCCCTTAGATATAAGTAGTTAAAGTGCGTGACGTGATGTGACAGAAATAGAAGTTGCTTATTTCTTTTTTGACAAAAATGTAAAAATCTGCGAGTTTCACCTGGCTATTTGGTTAAAACCTTATTTATTGTAATTTGGAATATTTATTGATTATTTTCAGCTTTTAGGACTAAAAAATAGTTCTCAGATTTTTTTGTACAAGACGTTATGTGTGACGTGACATGACGTGATGTGACAAAATTTCCAATGATGAAATTTTCAATATTATTGCAAATTAATTAGTTCATAGATTTATTTTGGACAGACATTGTTGAAAGTTTTTGGAATCGGAGAAATATTTGGACAATTTAATAACATTTTAGTTGAAAATAGCTACCGTATAAGAATAATATAAGAATTAACATAATTAACATAAAACTTTTAAAAATGCTTATATCACCATAAAATTCAACACAAATAATTTTGACATACACAAAAATAGTTCATCCTAATTTTTTTTTTAAAATTCGTCCATGATTAGATATAGCTTCCATACAAAGCCCACATTTGATATACCCATAAACTTGGATATATAACTAAAATTTCGCCATCCTGATAATACAAACACACAAAAAACTTCCAAATGTACAACTACTGACCCTTCTGATGATAATACAATAATCGGCCATAACGCCCATATAAAGCCGATAACCGAAAATCACTTTTTCCATACATTTCTTAAAAAGATCATTTGTTTAATTTCTGTGCATTTTCTTCCACTTATCTACTAAAAAATCATAACTATCACCTAATTGAATAAATTGCATAAATATCACATCTTTTTAAATAACAATATTTCATAATTCGAAGGTTGCACTTGAGAAAATTTATGTAATATGACGTGACGTGACAGACTTTGAAATTCTATAAATTTTTTTTTTCATTTCTTTTAAATTGAGTTCTATATACTAAACTTGATTTAGATTCAAAGTTTGAATACTTCTGAATACCAACTAAAAAGTTATCGGGATAAATCCTGTTTCAACGTGACGAACGTGACATTTAAAAGTCTATGAAAGAAAACCGAAAATGTGAATTTTAAGGATTTTTATATTTGTATGTTTTAAGATAACTATTAATTCATCAAATGTTTTCCGATAAAAGTCCATTTAAATATTAGACTTTAAAATAATAAAAACTATCAAAAGCAAATGCTACTAAAGGTGGAAAAATATGGCTGAAATATTATTGTAACTTTTAATTCCGATTTCTCATCATAGTGGTTAAGAAAAGCTTTGGGGTCTTTATTATAATAAAATTTGAATCTTTTACTATAATAATAGAAGTTGAAATTTTATGGAGTTTTCTGTGGAAATGCCCATATTTTGTTTTTTTTTTAATTTATAATATTACACTAATTTTCAAAACACACGTTGTTTACACTTTAAAAGCAAATTTTTATTCAAAATATTTTCAATAACTTTTAATATCACTTAAAAATCAAATTGATTGTTGTAGGAATAATTTCAATTGCTTGGAATACAAATAACATAAATTTTATATATGAGGATCATGTAACATTAAAATATAAAATATAATATGGTTATATAAATTAAGATTTGGCTGTAACATTTATAAAATAGCAATGACATTATTGTAATAGCCATATGAGACATATAGGAAAATAATTTGATCGCAATAAAAATATTCAACAATGTTTTTTGTTTGCGTGTATGTTTGAACGCAATAGACTACTAATAGGCTGAACAGATTTGCTTGAAATTATCACAGCGTATTCCTGTATGTCTGGAATAGGTAATAGGCTACTTTTTATTTTGAATTTTCAAGTGTGCGAGGAACCACGCCCTCATTAAGAAAATATAAAATTCGTATATTTGAGATAATATAACAGTTAGAGACCTTAAATTTTGTCGGATGAACTTTAGTGTCAACATGATTATATGGGATAAAAAGTGGGCGGACTACCGTTAGGGGGCGTGGCACCTCCCATATAAATTAAATACAAGAAATCGTTTATCTTGGAAACCATTACAGTTAGAATCTTAAATTTTTGCACGAATAACTTTTACATCCATGTAAACATTTTGGGTAATAAATTGGCGGACTACACATGAGGGGAGCGGCACCTTCCATATAAATTAAATACAAAAATTCTTTTATCTTGGAAATTAGAATGTTAAATTTTTGCACGAATAACTTTAACATCCATGAAAACATTTTGGGTAATAAATTAGCGGACTACCCATGAGGGGTATTAATTTAATACAAAAATTCGTTTTTCTTCAGATAATATAGATAATACAGTTAGAGTCCTAAATTCTTTTCAGAGCCACTTAGCCAGAAGCCCCGAAGATACATTTGACAGCGGACAAAATATAAGAAATATTATAGGAATGCCGTTAGAGATGCTATACGGGAAGAAATTGAAAATAGAATCTAAACAATTTATTGTTTTAAATACATACATATCTATTCGATTAAAATTTATTAATGTGTTGTTTCTGGATAACGTGTGAGTAGTTTGAGTTAAAATTTTACTTGTATTTTGTTTTTGTAACAATAACAAAATACAAGTAAAATTTGTACCGAAACTACTCGCTCGCCATCTAAAAACAGCACATAAATTCAAATTTAAAAATCTAATCGATTGAAAAGCTAAAAAACGATTAATGGTACTATGGTGCTATTTCAAGTCTTTGATTTAAATCACATGCTTAATATTTAAATACAACTTTTTAAATAAATTCATTGTTATATCGAAAATTAATGGAAAAATATTTAGACTTTTCAATGTTTATTGGTTGCAGATTTTAGAAACTAATTGTTCCATTAGTTCTAACTTTCTCTTCTTTCTCTCTTCTTCCCTCTCAGCTCGTTCCTATTTTCTTTTTTCCCGTTCATTTTGCATTTCTAGAATTTGTAATGTTTTTGTTTCAAATTGTAAAAAGCTTTGAGTTAACAAATCAAAAACAATTCAATAATCTGTTCCTGAATTGATTTTTTTTACGTTTAGTATTAGGAGCATCTGTAAAAACTTTAAAATTTAATTCAGAATTAATTAGTTTCAGTCTATTATATAAAAGTATAGCCTATAGTTTAGTCTTATTTATAGTCTAGTCTATAGCGTAGTCTGTAGTCTAGTCTATAGTGTAGTCTATAGTCTAGTCTATAGTATAGTCTATAGTCTAGTCTACAGTCTAGTTTATAGTCTACTCTATAGTCTACAGTCTTTTGTATTTCCTTTTTATTGTCAATTTTGTCGCTCTTATTTGGGCAACAGTCGGACTAAATTCGAACAAATATTTACCTGATGAAAATGACTTGTTTAGCGGTCTTTTCATCAGCTGTAGAAACGGATGAGTCGTCGTTTAGAACAAATTCCGGATTTAAACTTTTCCTTTCTTGCATGAGTTCATCTAATTCACTGAAATATGTGTACAAAAAATTAGTCCATAAGTTTGAGATTTCACATTAATTACTTACGTTTGGTATAAACAAGTTTGGCAGTTGCGCCCAGTTTGGAAATTATGCAACTTGTTTTTCTTATACTGCCTTTTTAAGACTAATATTTTGTTTCCACTTGCTGGGCGGTAGAAGAGTAAGCTTTTGCAGAAATTTCTAACCACATCTTTTTTTCCAACATGCGGTCGAAATTTCAACATGCAATCGAAATTCCTTTACAAGAGATATCAAGAGTTTTGTAAGCTCACAAACGTCTATCTATAAAGCTACGTTCACATTTATCAAATATTTGACTGATTTTTATTATATATATATATATAATATATATATATATATATATATATATATATAATATATATATATATATATATATATATATATATATATATATATATATATATATATATATTATATATATATATATATATATAATATATATAATATATATATATATATATATATATATATTATATATTTATTTGACGTCTTTATTGTTTCATTATAAGTATTTACGAAAAGAATTACATATTTGATCTGAACGTACTCCAAATATTTTGAGAATCAGCAGAAAACAAATTCAAGATATATTTTGAGATTGGGATTATGCAATTATTTTTCCAATTTATTTTAAACAAATTCAGTTAAAAGGGCAAAAATTCATAAATTGAACCTCCGAATTAATCAACTTAATAAAAATAGATATTGTAAAAATTACACGTGTTTTTATCTATATTAACTTCGATGTTAACATTTCTAGCAACATAGAAATTTATTTAGTTTTAAGAACTTTTTATTTAAAAGCATACGGCTGTTGTTTCATTAAACTGTGGGTGACTTTTTATTTTTTCGTTTTTTTGTCTGTCATTTCGAAAACTAATGTTTTGGAAAAAATTTCAGTTGAAAAAACGTTTTTGGAATATTTTTTCGATTGTGACTATATCCTCAATTATTATACTCTTCATCTTCGTGAGAAGGTATGTATATATAAGCTTGTCATTCCGTTTGTAATTTCTATAATATAATTTTCGACCCCATAAAGTATATATATTCCGGATCCTTATAGGTAGCGGAGTTATTTAAGCTATGTCAGTCTGTGCGTTTGTGTGTTTGTTGAAATCAGTTTTTAGAGGACCCCAGATATCGGCTAGATCCGAATCTTCAGAAATCAGAAAAATCGATCCATAATAACGGAGATATGAGCAAAAATCCGAGACAACCTCTGAAAATTTCATAAAAAATTGAAACTGCTCAGATAGAAATTGCAAAAAAAAAAAATACATAACCATACGGTAAATTTTGTTATTGTACGCTTGTTTATAAAACAGAGCAGAGCAAGATCATCAGAGCAAGAGCAGTAGAGCGAGAGCAGCACTAGTGTGTTGTTATTAGCTATAAAGTTTACCACTTCATTTTATGATTTTGCATTCCATGCACTGGATTTTGTATGAATAGGATTAAACAAATAGAAGCACGACCTATTATTTCGAAACATTGCTCTCAGAAATGCATTTATTTGCAATTTTAGATATTTAGTTAACCTAAGTACATACTCCGTGTAAATAAAAGTAAAGAAATGATGAAGATTTAAAAAAAACAAGTAAGAGTGCTATATTCGACTGTGCCGAATCTTATATACCCTTCACCATAGTGTATTCTAAACATCTTTCATAAATTTTAAATGTTTTCCCTACTACATTATTATTACATCAAAAGCTAAACAAAAAGAACAACAACAACAACGCTAAACGAAATAAAACACAAAATACACAAGGAATCTAAACCAACTCTTATGTTTTTTTAAATGCGCTTAGCTATAGACAGTGTGTTTTCTATACACTTATATGCGCTTAGCACTAGCAATACGTTGTTGTTCTTAACAGTATACAAGAAAGAGTAAAACAACAACACTTTCGTATTCATTGCTGGTAAACATTGACGAGACGTAGATTTTGTTTTTGTTTATCGTAAAAAAATTGTTTTAAAAAGCACTTGGAAAAAATTGGTGTTAATGTTAAATTTCAAACTTACGTTATTCGCATAAAAATTATTGTACAATAACTCACAATCTACTCTCATATAATTGAAAACGTTTTAAATACTTTTTTCTATTCATTAAAAATATATTTGCAAAACAAAAGGGAAAATTATTTTATTTTAACAAAAAATGCAAATCATATTTTTTTTGCTGTGTATTTTAGTAAAAAATACAAAGCTGAATAAAACCAAATACATCTACACACACACGTGTATATATTTTTCTATATACAGTGTTGTTGCTTTTATAACAATTTTTTTATGAAATTTTCAGAGGTTGTCTCGGATTTTTGCTCATATCTCCGTTATTTACCGACCGATTTTGCTGATTTTAAATAGCGATCTTCTCGAAATCATGTCTAATAGAATTATTGAAGATTCGGATCTCGCCGATATCTGGGGTCCTCTAAAAACCGATTTCAACAGACAGACAGACGGACATGGCTTAATCGACTCCGCTATCTATAAGGATCCAGAATATATATACTTTATAGGGTCGGAAAATTATATTATAGAAATTACAAACGGAATGACAAACTTATATATACTCTTCTCACGAAGGTGAAGGGTATAATTAAACAAATAATGGATCGTTAGGTATATTAAAATATCCACCAAGAATTTTTGCGCTCATATGCAGTGCTAAAAATGTTTGTTTAGGAGTTTATGTTGTTGGTTCATCTTTATTAAAAACCACATTATTATTTTACAATCATTCGGAAAAAATCTTAAATATATTTTATTTAGGTATTGAATGATAATTTTTCTTGAGAGGTTTTAAAATTAGAATAAATATACATTCAAAATTAACTTTCGCAAATAAAAACTTATTTTTAAGTTTAACATCAGATAATTCTCTATGTGCATCTTAATCAAAAAACGTCCATGCTCTCATTCTCTTAATCTGGAAATTACGTACTACGTGTAAATGAAGAAAATCCAGAGAGCTCATTTGAGAGCTCGCTGCGTATGTGCAGCATAGGTGGAGCCTAACTTATGTTAGAAGCCATAAAATAAACTTTTTGGTACTTTTTCGTTTTATTGAACTTAGAAACATGAAATTAAGTATGTAAAGTCGGATTAAGACCAATACCCATTGTCGAAAGGGTACCGGCGGAGAACAATTTGTTTTTTGAGATTAGTCTTCACATATTCTAAAGTAAAAAACAAGTAAGGGTGCTATATTCGGCTGTGCCGAATCTTATATACCCTTCAACATAGTGTATTTTATACATCTTTCATAAATTTTAAATTTTTTCCCGACTACATTATTATTACCTCCAAATCTAAACAAAAAGAACAACAACAACGCTAAACGAAATAAAAAAACAAAATACTCAAGGCATCTAAACCAACAGACATATAAAACATACGAAAACACAGAAAAACAAAAACAACAACGCAATGACATCAACAGCATCCAAACATACAAGGTTTCAAGGTTTTTTATTTTCATCCAAAATTTCATTACAATTGTATCTTAAACTACTTTACTTATACAGTTTTCCTAACGTCTAGCATAACTAAGATTTCATTAAATTCGTATTTATACATTACAGCTTTGCCATAGACATTCATATATGAGATTAATTTCATTAAAACAAAAATTTCCCAAAAAAAGGAATAAAAAAGGAAAGACATTCAAAGGGGTACTTTAAACATATCTTAAAAACTAAATAAAACTTAAAACTATTCAACAAAATATAATGCAAAATAAATAATAAAAAAAAGAATAAAAATAGAAGGTAATAATTCTGTTCACAAAATTAAGTATCAAAATCATTGTTCGGTGTTATACACCAGGTCGGTCAGATCAAGTGAGCCGATCCTCCTGTGGTAAAACAAGAGGTCTGCATCCCCATACAATTTATTTCCATCCCTGAGAGTCAAAAGGTCAAAAGGAGAGAAATATTTATTCAAATGCAAGGTCTCTAGATCAGGCAGTCCCTGGAAACATCCTTAACCAAGTGGTTCTCGAGTCTGGAGGAGTGCTCAAGAAATTTAATGGCCCCTGTCCAAATTTCAGCTCTTTAGCTTTAACCGTTTAGGCTGTGCGATGATGAATCAGTCAATCAGTCAGTCAGTCAGTCAGTAACGTTAGAATTTTATATATATATATATATATATAGATTATCAAATACGGAAATTAAATTGTTAAATATATGTATTTATAAATTATATACGTAAAGTCAAATATCTATGCAGTGGTGTTGTGTGTAAAACATTGGGTTAAAAGATTGACGTCGCTGGTTCGAATCTTGGACGTGTTGACTATTTTTTATAATTTATTTTTAAAAATCTATTTTAAATTTAAAACATTTTATATCCCTAACACAAACATCATTAAATATATTTACAAATTATATACATAAAGTCAAATATCTATGCAGTGGTGCTGTGGGTAAAACATTGGGCTAAAAGATTGACGTCGCTGGTTCGAATCCTGGACGTGTTAACTATTTTTTATAATTTATTTTAATACTATTTTAAATTTACAACATTTTATATCCCTAACACAAACATCAGTAATGGCAATTTAGCACTTTTTGTAGCAAAAAAAAAATAATAATAAGTTTCATTTAAACCAATTTTCATTTTTTTCTCTTTTTTTTAAATACAAACCAAAAGTAATACCTATTAATTTTTTATGCCGAAAGAAAATTAAAAATATAAAAAGCATTAACTTTTTACTAACTAAGTAGTACTTAAGAACGCATAACTAAATAAATAAGGAGTATAGAACGGCGACCAGCAATCATGAGGTCTTCAGTTCAAACCCAGTGGGTTACGGCTTTAGATAAATATTTCTACTAATAACATCTTACCGGTAATGCATAATGGATTTCAATATATTGATACTGATTTTTTCAGTATTCAGTAAAAATTTACTGAATACTGAATTTTTTTTCATTAATCAGTAAAAATTACTGCTTACTGATTTTTTTTTCAGTATTCAGTAAAAATTTACTGAATACTGATTTTTTTTACAAACAATTATTGTATAAACCGACGAGGATAGGTCCATATTTGACTCTACCCTCCATATAACCATTGTTACAAAAAACAATGGTTATTTGGCCGTCTTCCAAATATTTCCCTGATGTTCATATTATTATTGACATATGATTTAACGTAGATCGATAATATCAAAATTTGTTAATAAGAATGATTCGGAATGGCCGAATATAACCCTCTTACTTGTATTTTTTTTAATTTCTGTCGGAGCATTAATAAAAAATATCAGTTTCTGATAAAGCTTTTAGAGGTTGTCTTAGATCAATCTCCGTTATATATAGAAAGCATGTCTAACAGAATTATTTAAGATTCGGATCGCGCAGATGTATAGGGTCTTCTAAAAACTGATTTCAACAAACACACAGACGGACATGGCTAAATCGACTGCGCTACCTATAAGGATTCAGAATATACATATTATATGGGGTCGAAAAATTATATTGTAGAAATGACAAACGGAATGATAAACTTTTATATACCCTTTTCACGAAGGTGAAGAGTATAAATGTAAAAAATGTATTAAAATAAAAATACAAAATTTACCGGTGAATGTTACAAGACAGCGAGTGGTTGTAAAGCACTCTTACGAATCTTGAATAACACTAAATTTATTTTAAAAACTAAAAACTTAAGAACTATTAAACAAAATCTTAAAACTAACTTAGAACTAAGATAAGACCTCATGCAATCTTTTTATGCATTCAATCTTATCAATATCATATACCCATTTAAGGGTGGGTTTTCAAGTGCGCTAGTGATAAGAATATGATCTATTTCTAATTATATCTCATAATGTCTATGCGTTACATAAACAAGAGAATTAATGTGCATCTTAGTGCTAGCATTCTTATCATTACTAAAGGTCATAAAGAACTAAACGATAAATATTTATTTCTAACTCAAGTGAACTAATCGAATAGTTTTTATGACCAAACACATGCACCAAAATAAGATTTTAAACTATGTTCAAATATGTTTGAACAATAAACATTAATCTCAATTTAATTTGTTTATATGGCCACTATTTTTCAATCTTTGGAGGGAACGTAAATTTTACATACTTATTATCATTAAGACCTTGAAAAAAGTCATATTAAAAGTAATATTTTGTTTATTTTTCAGGTTACCCGCTATGGCATACTATCGCATATTATCATATAATAACTATGATAAATATGAACTGCGCTCTTTGGTACATAAATTCAAGAGCAATAAAAGCAGCATCATTTTCATTGGCCCTCTGTTTTAGAAAGGTATAATATATATTTTAAATTTCGCTGTAAGTTTGTTTATTTGTTTGGGCGTGAATCACGCCTAAACGGATGTTCAAATTTGAAACATAGAAAGATAGATGTCTGGAAGCGTCAATATGCTATATTATTTTCAAAAAATTGGACCAGGTTAGGTAGACAGGGGACACACTTGGGACCAATATTCTGAGCCCTTTGTGATACCTGAAAAGAGAAAAAACGGTCGGCTTATTAGTATACTTCGACCTAATCACTCTGGTTTCCTATACCGAATCAGTTTGTCTAACGAATGTAGGAGTCTATCTTCCGGATATCAACCTCCGATAGATCCTCTAAGTCACGCAGAAAATAGCTACCTAGCAGGCTCATTCTGTGATCAGATAGAGCCGGGCAATGACAGGCGAAGTGAGTTATACTCTCTTCTTCCTTTTCATCTTGACAGGTCCTGCAGAAGTCGTTACTGGGTAAGTTCAGTCTTCTTGCATGGAGTCCGAAAGGTCAGTAGCCAGTTACCACTGCCGTTAAGTTCCGTAGATTAGCTCTCGGAATGAAGAAAAGGGCATGGGATCTTTGTGGGTTGTAAGATGGCCACATGATCCTTGCCTGTCTGCTGGTAGCTTCAGTCGACTATCTGCATTGATGACTGTCGGTATAAATACGAATATTGACACCGCATATTCGATAAAACCTGAGCTATTTTGCAGACCGTTTTATGGCTGATAGTTCAGCCTGAAGTACGCTACATTGGTCAGGGAGCTTGAATGATACTTCCGTTCCCGAATGTGCTATGTAAAAGCCACCGCATACACCGTGGTTTGATTTGGAGACATCGGTCAAAACCTTATACGATCCGCCATGGAGGATTGTTTCCATCACATTTGGATCGTGTTGGATATTCACTGAAAAGCTTCTATCAAAGAACGGTTTAGCGATGCAATAGTCGATATTGTCAGGAATTTCTTCTAGACAAACCCGTTATCAACAGGGCTCCCCATAGATCTAAGATCCATAAGAACTGGGTTCAACGCTAGGTTCCACAGAAGTGGAAATAGAACTCCACCTTGTGGGGTACCGCGATTTGCCACTTTTGTGACATTTGCTGCGGAGATAATGATCCGTTGAGTCAGTAATCTCTTGATGAGACCAGCTAGAGCTGTAGTTATTGACCCAGGGTGAACATTGTTGAAAGCCCCCTCGATGTCGAATAAGGCAAAAAGTGTATATTCCTCTTGCGCTATTTTCTTTTCAATATGACAAAATAGCGAGTGTAGTGCAGTCTCAACAGATTTTCCCTTCATGTAGGCATGTTAAGATGCTGCACAGTGGTATAGGAAAAAAAGACGGAAATAATTCGGTAACTTTTAAACGGTTAATCCGATTTTAATGAAATTTGGTATGTACAAAGAGGAGGTGTTGTCGAGTTTAGGTTTTGAAGTTGGACCTTATAGGCCAACCAGGGGCTCGGCGGGGCGTCCTCAAATTAGGACACCTTGGCTATGTTAAATTTTTAAAAAGATCCTATTTCTTCATTTAAGTTTTGAGCAGTAAATTATCTCTTATAGTTTATGAGATATTCGCATTTGAAAATTAAAATTTTAAAATTTTTACCGTCCTTACTTTTGTTTTTTGATAATAGCGGTTCCAAATATTCCCGATTTTCGCAATTTTTTTTATTCTCTTAAAGGCGATTTTTTGCCATTTTTTGTGAAAAAGTATCTTTTTCTTTTTAAGTTATCTAAAAAGTTTCTAAGAAGATGTATATTCTTTTTGGAAAGCTGACTTTACATAAAATACGATAAATGAAACAAAACCCAAAAATTTTTGATACTGAGGGGACCAGGTCCATCCAAAAAACCCTATTTTTATGGAAAATTCAATTTTGAACAAAAATTCTCAAATCGCATAGTCGATATCAAATTAAAGTGACCTGTTTTGTATGGCCCAATATGTTCTTAATCATTTTGTAACGGGTTTCGATAACCCCACCCCTGGATATAATAGGCAAAAAAAAAACAAAAAATCCCATTTTTGTGATTTTTTAAAACTTTTTTGGAAATTCCGGGATTTCTAATAAGAAAATTCGAAATTTTTATTTAATTTTGCATTTTGGGTAAAAAAATCTACCTAACTGTAAAATTTCATCAAAAAATATTCATAAATAAAATTTTAATTGCAATTTGAAAAATTTGTATCTTCGCAAAAACTGAATAAAAAACGTTTTTTAATTAAAAAAAGTATTTCGCGAATTTTTTAATTTTCAAAAATTATATAAAGTTTTGAAAAATAGACAAAATTACCTCTCCATTGATATATAACATGCCTACCTAATGTTTTTTTAAGCACTTTTATTCCATCCATAAGGTTAACTCTTAAATTTGTTACTTTATTAAAAAAAATTTTCAGGTATTATTTTTTAAACTGTAATCATTTTTATTTATTTATTTATTTATTTTTATCCGTAACAGCTGTAAACCCAAGGGGCCAAATAGCTGTAGATTAAATTCAAATTTTGACACAAATATATAATTTCTTAAATATTTATAAAAATAATAACTTAATATGTAAAAATTTTACTTAACAATTTACCCCCAATTTTATCTATACAAACACAACTAATTAGAAGGAAGAATGAAGATTAGCAACCCTGAATAAAGAAATTTTAACATCGGAATAAAATATAAGTTTCTTTCAAACTGCCATTTTGAAAATATTTTCAAATTGCGCCACACTATGTGAAAATCTTCTTTCAGTATATGGAATAATTGTGTTACATATTCTTGCCACTTTCATAATAAAAGATCTGTGCATAATAAGAGTAGAATGCATTGGGTAGACTATTGTATTTGACCTTGTTGAACCTCCAAAAATGAATTTATCAGCCAAATATGATGGACAATTATCAGGGATATAATTCCAAAAGTAATTTAGAAACTTTTGTAGAATACTCTCCAAATTTTGTTGCGTTCACTTTATGCTTGCTATTTATCGCCATTAGAATAATATTGACCTTTTGCAGTAAATCCATACTAATTCCGGTTATTTCGGAAGTAGTTTCAAAATGTTTAAAAAAACGTCTAGCGGTATTACCATCGTTTGTGCTTCCATATCCTGTGAGTGGTTTATCAATATTTAATCCCATCCGCTTTTTAAATTCCTCTTGAATTCTTCGTTTCTCACTGGCTCTCATTTCCATTAACTCCTTATTGTTATTTGCACTTTTGTTTGCATTTTCCGGTATGCTTCTGTACTTTAAATCATATGCTAAATGTAGAAAATGTTCCAGAAATCGTATGCGAGCATGTAGGGGGGATATTCCAAATTGTAATGTTTCCTCATTTATTGATCTTTGCTTGGAAATATTCGAAAATTCTGATTTTTTATCACCACATATGTAGCAGTACCAAGTAGATGATGTTCCTGTAATGGCATTTCCAACTTTCCCATCAATCATTGTAAGTTTTAAATCATAGGACATGTTAAACGAATAATTTTCTATTTCGATTGTTATAGGTTCCAAGTTTTTAATTTCTGCTTCAATACGATTTATCAAATCTTGCGTTGTTGTTTTGGATTCCTTTATATACTCAAAGCTTATTGGCCTACAAAAAGCTTTGGATCCTGGAGTCGAATTCTTCCAAATATCATCGAAACTGGTTGATGGAGAATCGCTGTCAGCATACTTTCGAATTCTTAATGGAACTAGCGATGCCATAAATACACTTTTATACTCGGAAGATGATTCACTTGTGTTGATTTGTTTATATTCCGAGAGTGCTGATAATCCATCACATCCCCACTTACAAATGAGTTGAAGATCACAAGAATTTATTTTTTTTAGTTGGTCTGAAGAAAAGTCAGAAGCAATCCTTAAAGCAGTATTTTCGAGTAGAGCGCCGAGTCCAATAACAGCCTTCCGATCAGTTATTTCAATAGGAGGTGGTATAATGCTTTTCTTCTTTTCATTTATTTTGTCATATGATGGTAAAACATCCACTCCTTTTTCAGATAGCGCCTTTCTTAACGTTATGTAGTTATCACGACTTAATCCCAGCTGCAACATAAGCGCAATAGCTTCTTCCTCAGTGAACGTTGTATCAGATGATGGTGTGGGTATACTCTTTACAATTCTTTTCAGTCGTCTTGGTGATGCGGTTGGAAGAATATTTGCAATTTTATGGCATCCAAAGGCTGTTTTTCTTTTCTTAACATTGCTTTAAAAGTGTCCGAAACTTCTTCGTTAGATAAGGTTTCTAGTGAAGTTGATAACCTTTTCCTCTTAGATTTTGAGCTCAAATCCTCATACTGCTTACAGGGAGCACCAACAGTTGATACGCAAATAGCAACTTCTACACATTCATCCAGCCAATCAGAAAATTTCGATCGAAATTTAGCAATGGAATACCGAACACTCTTCAGTTTTATATCAACTGATTTTATAAAATTTTCAATTTTACATATATCAGTTTTATCCACTTTATTTTTATGTGCAGTTTCAATATATTTCAATAAGAAGTTCACTTTATCTTGAAAAGGAGCTGAAGAGTGTTCAAATAAAATGGAGCACAAATCATTTTTTTTAGTACGATCGCCATGGTTAGAAAATTACAAATAATTACAAACAGATATAAACCTGTCTTATATATTAATTACAGGTACTTAAATTAAATTATTTTTTAAAGGGTTATGATATTCTACCTAATATGTCTAACGTATCCTTATGTAATGAATTTTTCCTCAATAGGTCACTTTAATAAGCTACCTATTAAAGTGACCTATAGGGGTAAAAATCATTACAGTTTAAAAAATAATACCTGAAAATTTTTTAATATATGTAACAAATTTAAGAGTTAACGTTATGGATGAAAATAATAGTGCTAGGTAAATTTTCTAAAAGATGTTGAGTTTTCCCTAATTAATTTGTCATTAAAAAACATTAGGTAGGCATGTTATATATCAATGGAAAGGTAATTTTGTCTATTTTTCAAAACTGTATATAATTTTTGAAAATTAAAAAATTCGCGGAATACTTTTTTTTAAAAAAATTAAAAATGTTTTTTTATTCAGTTTTTGCGAAGATACAAATTTTTCAAATTGCAATAAAAATTTTATTTATGAATATTTTTTGATGAAATTTTACAGTTAGGTAGATTTTTTTACTCAAAATCTAAAATTAAATAAAAAGTTCGAATTTTCTTATTAGAAATCCCGGAATTCCCAAAAAAGTTTTAAAAAATCCCAAAAATGGGATTTTTTGGTTTTTTGCCTATTATATCCATACCAGGGGCAGGGTTATCGAAACCCGTTACAAAATGATTAAGAACATATTGGGTCATATAAAACAGGTCACTATAATTTGATATCGACTATGCGATTTGAGAATTTTTGCTCAAAATTGAATTTTCTATAAAAAAATAGGGTTTTTTGGATGGACCTGGTCCCCTCGGTATCAAAAATTTTTAGGTTTTGTTTCATTTATCGTATTTTATGTAAAGTCAGCTTTTCAAAAAGTATAAATTCTATATACATCTTCTTAGAAACTTTTTAGATAACTTAAAAAGAAAAAGATACTTTTTTCCCAAAAAAATGGCAAAAAATCGCCTTTTTTTTAATTTTTTAAATTAAAATGCCTATAACTTTGGACTCAGTCATGATTTTTACATAATTCTTTCACTGCTTGATATATAAACTTGTTGTTAAGCGAATAAAAAAAGAAATGGCGAAAATCGGGAATATTTGGACCCGCTATTATCAAAAAACTAAAGTAAGAACGGTAAAAATTTTAAAATTTTAATTTTCAAATGCGAATATCTCCTAAACTATAAGAGATAATTTACTGCTATGACGACATTTTTTATAGTGCTCGATGAGGAGATTCTATATACGAAATTTTTTTTAAATCGGAACTCAAATGAAGAAATAGGATCGTTTTAAAAATTTAACATAGCCGAGGTGTCCTAATTTGAGGACCCCCCGCCGGGCCCCTGGTTGGCCTATAAGGTCCAAATTCAAAACCTAAACACCTCCTCTTTGTGCATACCAAATTTCATTAAAATCGGATTAACCGTTTAGAAGTTACCGAATTATTTCCCTCTTTTTTTTTCCTATACCACTGTGCGCTGTCAAAAAGTAAATAAGTCTACTGTCAGTCGGTACCTAACTCTAAGAATTTATTAGTAGAATTCTCAAGCCAACGAAAATCGGATTTAAAAATATTGAAAAATATTTAAATTTTATTATATTTAAATTTATATTAAATAGATTTCTTTAAATATTTTGCATCATAATTTATCTATAAGCATTATATATGAATGTATCTTTGCTTTTTAATCTGCAATATTGAAATAATAAATAATTTAGTTGAAATATTTATTTCTTGTACCATACGAAAATTAAAAACATAGTTTTTTTCAGTTTTAATTTCAACAACAAAAATTGAATGTCAAAAAAATAAAAAATATTTTTTTTTTCGTTTGTTAAAAATTAAATAATTTCGGGCTATTAAATATACTTAAAGTGTGAAAAAAAATATTTAAAAATATAATGTTACCCAGCAAAAAATAATCGATATCATACTTTACAAACGACATATTAATCACATCTAAGAATACGATTATATATTTTTCGCTTTTATAAAACAAATATTTCCTTACAAATGAAAACCCAGTTAAAAGTGAGGAAGGATATGTAGAAAAGTCACTACAAATAACATATTCGAAGAACATGAAACGAAATTAACATAAGCATGTCATTGAATGAATTTGGTTTATTTTGACATCCAAATATCGGATTTTTATTGCATCTATGAATAAGATTAGATGTAGTTCATAGTTTTCAAAAATGAACAACTTCCCTCCAATGACACGCTTATGTAAAATTCATAGGTTTTTCACCAAAATTGGAAGTACTTCAAGTATGTTATTTCTGGTGAAAATTCTACTTCTTCTTCCTCACTTTTTTTCCTGGGTAAGTGATCAAAAATATTTTCAAGTGCTATGAGCCACGAATTTTCGCGATAATGTTTTGAAGTTTAAAGAGAGAGTAAGATTCTTACATATGTGTTGGAGTTACACAAACTCGTCTTTGAGAAGAGCGTAACGTTATTGTTGTAAAAAATTACAGCGTTTTACTTCTTAGTGTTAGAATATTTTACAAAAAATTGAAACAAATTGTTGTATAAATTTGTTAAATTTTAAATAAATTTTTTTTTTACATATTTCAAGGAGTGACCATATTACGTAACCAAAAATATTTAATTAAAAACAAGTTAGAGTGCTATATTCGGCTGAGCCGAATCTTAAATATCATCCACCAGCTACTTTTATAATAATACTTTTCTAAATGATCAAATATTTGTAGAAATAAGTTTTCTCATGTCTTTAATAGAAAAATCCGAAGATTTATTGAACATTACAAACGTCATTTTCTTTATATTTGTATAGAGCTTAGCGATATTTAGTAATTTGCATGTATGCATGTGTGTGAAAGGATTTTCAAAATACATATACATATATATTTTTTGTTCTACACTAATTGATAATGCACCTAGTTAAATACGGTTAACACGTTTTGGAGATATGACCAATTTTAGACCGATCGTAATAAATTCTTTAAGCTAAATTTCTGTACATAAATGCTATATTTCTGTCAAATTTTGTATTAATATCGCAATTTAGTAATAAGTAATGTTTCTTTAAGTGATTTCTGAAGGGAACCTTGTATAAATAAACCGATCGTGAAAAAATCTTGAAATATAAGTTATGTATACAAATCTAATATTTGTGCCAAATCTTTTATCAAAAGCTTTATTTGGTAATGAGTAATGTGCGTTTAAGAGATTTTCGTAAAAGGACTTGTATGGGAGTAATGTCCAATTATGTATGTAAAGATAAACTTTCAAAATTCTGTATATACATATGTTATTATTTGGTAATGAATATTGTAAATTTAAGTGATTTTCTGGAGGCGACCTAGTATTAGAGCTATGACTAAATATGGACCGATCGTAAAACAATGTTATAGAGTACTTTTTGTATATAAGAGCAATATTTTTGCTAAATGTATGGATATCAGTATTTGGTAATGAGTTATGTACGTTTAAGTGATTTTCGGGAGAGAACGTTGATGAGTTATGTGCGTTTAAATGATTTTCGGGAGGGGAACTTGTATGGGAGCTATGAACAATTATGGACGGATCGAAAAAACCTTTCACTGTAATATTTATATGTATATGAGAAGTACTATATATACCAAATTTTATATAGATATCTTAAATAAGTAATGAGTTATACGCGATTAAGCGATTTTCGGGATGGGACCTTGAATGAGAGCTATGTCCAATTATGGACCTATCCAGATTTTTTCTGAATGAATTCTATTGGCATAAGATTTTAATTTGTAAAATTTTTGAAGATATCGACATTGTGAAGGAAGTTATTAACAAAAAACCTATTTTCGGGTATATATACATTTGTATGGGAGGTATATGAAATTCTGGACCGATTTTGGCAATCTTCAGCAAGGATTAAGCTGTGTAGTTTTCCGAATGTGTAAAAAATGCCTATTTTTTTGGGCTTGTTTTAAATTTTGATTCATAACTTTTCCCGATGTGAACCGATCATTTTCAATACTAAACTGCTTAGAATAATAATGAATATATTCGGTGAATTTGGCTTACTTCCTTTGCTTAGTTTAAACATGAGCGTGTTTTAGGCAGACAGATAGACGGACATAGCTAAATCGAATTTTATAAGGACCCAGAATATATATATTTAGTTGGGTCTCAGAAGAATATTTCTTGGTGTTACACACGGAATGACAAACTTATATATACCCTCTATCACCACTTATGGTGGTGGAGGGTATAATAAACTAGAAAAATGAAAATGGCCACTCTAAACCCAAATATTCGTCGTTCGTCTGCCTATGAAATAGAAAAAAAACCTATCGCAGTACAAAATAATAGTTTCTAGATTGTGACATAAAATTGTTGTAAGTATATAAGATTTTTTTTTTACAAATTTTAATTTTATACAATTAGTAAAATATTTGTAAAATTCAATTAATATTTCTTAATAAAATGTTTATAGATTCAATTATATTTGCTAAATTACAATAATAAATTATCTGTTTCAGATAAACCATTTGCTTGAATTTCAGTACAAATGCAAATTATTTGCGTTATTGTTTCATTAATATTATTGTTTGGAAATGTTGCGAATATTTTTTATTGCTTTCCTTAAATAGTAAACATCAGCATTGGTATACTTGTCCTTAAATTCACAGTACTGCATAGTATCAAAATTCACGTACACTATTGTGAAAATATAAAACAAGGATATGTAGGTTCGAACAAATGAGTTATAATCACCCACAACTTGCTTAATTTAGAAACGGAATATTACTCGTCTCGCTCGTTGAGAGTTGTGTAGTGTTTGATATAATTAGGCAAAAACATCTTAATGATAGCAAAAGCATCTCGAAATCTACGAGTGACCAGTGTGATCAGTTCAAACTTTTACGTACAAAAAAATTATGGAATGCATATGAGTGAAAAAATTTAAAATATATTTTATAGCCATTGATTTTTTGTCGATTAAAAGTAAACTCTAAATTATACTAATTGTATTTTATTCTTGTAACAATGCGTTTTGTTGAAATTAACACAAATTCTATAAAAGCACTCATAAGTTGTCTAGAAACATTCCGAAACAGTTAATAAATTATTCCGATTTGTTTTTCACTCTTAACTGTATTGTCTGATTCTTTTGTATTTGTTTGCTTTTACACATGTATTTTTGTGTGTAGATGATCTACTGCTTTTTGAACTTCGGAAGCACTACAGACAGTATTCATAAAATAAACGAATGACTTTTCAGCGCACTCGTGCAGATGTCTAGTAAATAGTATATTATTTTAATAAAAAAAATCCAAAAAATTTTTCAATAAAGAATTTACGAATTTTTACTTGATTTTACGAATTTTGAATAGGCCCTATTTTAGTAAAAATATACTTGGCTTTATGAATTTTTTATTTGATTTTGAACTTTATTTTTTGTCTGTACTTTTTGAAACTTAATTTTTATTTCGTTAATGGGGAGGAAAATGAACAAAAGGGTTTATTTTATTTTATTCAAACAAAATGAGCCAATTAAGATATAATTTGTAGATTAAGAAACACTTCCCAGGAAAAACTTACATTGAAAAATAATGAGTTAAAAAGGTAAAAAGCCGCTTTTCACTACTTCTTCATTAGCATTTAAAGTCATTATTTTAACACGGTGATGTCATTGAAGGCAAGTACTTCTACGCTCTCTTACAAATAGGGATTTTAAGACGAACTTAGAGGTCATTACAATTAGGAACTTTAAAAAGTCAAATACAAATAGGGGCTTTAAGAATGAAATCAAGTTTTGATTTTAAATGTAATAGTGTGGAAATAAAAATATTTTCTGTTTCCCGTTAAAGGAACGCACGAAATAATACACTTATCCTTAAACGTTCGTTCTGTTACCGTTCTTAATATAATTTGTATTCTATAAACATTTTTTGTAAAATGTTATTTTTTAACATAAAAGTGCTCTGTTAGAAACGAAATGAAATGTCAATTTCAACGATAGGTTTTTTGTAGTGAAAGTTTCTTTAAATTGCAGAAAAATAGATTTTTGCAAATTAGAACAAAAAGGCAAAAATGTGTAAAAAAGATGATTTGGTGTACCTTTTATGGCCGTTTAAAATCTTTTAACTAATAAAAGGGTGCACAGTGGGGCAGAATGGAAATTTTTTGGAAATAAATCTGGCATACCTGGCGTAATTTTGGACCAAATGGACTCAATTTTTTCTTGTTAGTTAGACAACAAAATTTCCAATAATATACAAAAAATTTCAGATCAATGTCATTTACAGATCCAAAAATATACGTTTTTTAATTTAAAAATTCAAAAATTTTAGATTTTTGCCGTTTTTTTGCCCAAAATGTGTCTTAACTCTTTTATTAATAAAATAAAATTTTCTTTAAGAACATATAACAATTTTATAGTTTTCTAAAAGGTATCTTTACGCAGAACGCTTTGGCGCAAAAAACTTGTCCTATTTTTTGAAAATGTTGCCACTGCGTCCTTCCGAATATGACCCATTTTTTATCAAAACTTCAATTTGGGCGACATGTTCTAAAATCCCAAAGCTGGGATCAGAAAACTGAAAGCAGTTTTGGAAACCTCAATATGTTTTCTATTTACTCCAAAAGTATTTTCCCAGCCCTGAATGAAATGTGGACCTATGGGCAAAAAAGCCCTTTGACATTTTCAATTTTTTTTTGCATTTTCTTATTTGAAATGACAAATTTAACAAGCGTTGAAGATTTCATTGAGTTTTGTTCATAAATAAAGATTTTGTCATATATTACATATTTGTTAAATTTCTAAAACTATGATTTATATCAAAATTTTAATAGGGTCGCAGATAGCTACAACAATTTAGTCCATATTTATCCCTTAATATCTATTTTAGTTAGACATGGAAATTCTTGACCCTTTACAAAAAATTTCAAGCCAATATCTCAATTACATTCAAAAAATATGTTCATTTAACCTGTGTCCTTTAATTTCATATTTTTCATATTTTAGTATTAAATATGACAGAACATGTTTAAATCTTATATTTACCTATTTTCTATTTGTTTGCTTATCCTTACCTATTGCTGTTAATGATGTGGAAGCTTGTATTGATATATCATCTTTGCTCGAAAACACAGCATCAAGAATTGTGTCAGACTTTTCAGAAGACCAACTTACTTCAAAAATAACTGGAATCGACAAGGAGTTGCTTCGAAGAGTTAACACTATTTTAATGGCACTGAATAGTAAACATAAAATTAATGGAAATCGATTTGGGGAATATACATCTGAAATTTCTAAATTACTTGTATCTCTGTATCCGTGGAGGGAACTAACACCAACAGTACACAAAGTATTGTGTCATGGTCAAATAATAATTGAATCGAATATTCTTCCACTTGGAGAGTTAACAGAAGAAGCCCAGGAAGCCCATGTTCAACTTTTCAGCTCAAGAAAATGCTCCAGGCAATCACAGAATGAAGATATTTTTAATAGTTTACTTCTATCTTCTGCTCCTGTTCTTTCAACTATGCGAAAAAGATGGATCTGTTATGAAACTCTATCATCTCAAAACGAGGAAGATTTAAAGGACTTATATTAACTTCTGGATATGTATACCGATATGACAGAGTATTTTATAGAAAATAAGTAGTGTTAGGAATTAACTATATAAGTAGGTTGTAAGAATTAATTGTATTATGTTTAAGATAAACAGTTAAAATAAAAAAAAGCTATTATACTAACTGATGATATTGTATTAAATTGTGTTTTATATTTCGGTGGGCGGGAAAGGTGGTTTGGTGTTGGTGTTGGTTGTTGTGCGTGGCTCATAATAAAATTATATTTTTTTATTGTATATACAATGTTATAGTCTTTAATAAAATAATTAACCAAATAATTTTTAAAAATTGTCCAAATATTTTATTCAACACCAAATGTATATTCTGTCATATTTAATGCTAAAATATGAAAAAGATGAAATTAAAGGACACAGGTTTAAATGAACATATTATTTAATGTAATTGAGATATAGGCTTGAAATTTTTTGTAAAGGGTCGAGAATTTCCATATCTAACTAAAAAAAGATATTAAGGTATAAATATGGACTAAATTGTTGTAGCTATCTGCGACCATATTAAAATTTTGATATAAATCATAGTTTTAGAAATTTAACAAATATGTAATATATGACAAAATCTTTATTTATGAACAAAACTCAATTAAATCTTCAACGCTTGTTAAATTTGTCATTTCAAATAAGAAAATGCAAAAAAAAAAATTGAAAAGGTCAAAGGGCATCCCGCAATTCCCAAAAATAGGAATGAAAATCCCAAAAATGGGATTTTTAAATTTTTGCCCATAGGGTCCACATTTCTTTCAGGGCTGGGAAAGTACTTATGGAGTAAATAGAAAACATATTGAGGTTTCCAAAACTGCTTTCAGTTTTCTGATCCCAGCTTTGGGATTTTAGAACATGTCGCCCAAAGTTGAAGTTTTGATAAAAAATAGGTCATATTCGGAAGGACGCAGTGGCAACATTTTCAAAAGATAGGACAAGTTTTTTACACCAAAGTGTTCTGCGTAAAGATACCTTTTAGAAAACTATAAAATTGTTATATGTTCTTAAAGAAAATTTAATTTTATTAATAAAAGAGTTAAGACTCATTTTGGGCAAAAAAACGGCTTTTGTTTGCATTTTCCGGTATGCTTCTGTATTTTAAATCATATGCTAAATGTAGAAAGGATATTCCAAATTGCAATGTTTCCTCATTTATTGACCTTTGCTTGGAAATATTCGAAAATTCTGATTTTTTGTCACCACATATGTAGCAGTACCAAGTAGATGATGTTCCTGTAATGGCATTTCTAACTTTCCCATCAATCATTGTAAGTTTTAAATCATAGGACATGTTAACGAATAATTTTCTATTTTGATTGTTATAGGTTCCAAGTTTTTAATTTCTGCTTTAATACGATTTATCAAATCTTGCGTTGTTGTTTTGGATTCCTTTATATACTCAAAGCTTATTGGCCTACAAAAAGCTTTGGATCCTGGAATCGAATTCTTCCAAATATCATTGAAACTGGTTCATGGAAAATCGCTGTCAGCATACTTTCGAATTCTTAATGGAAGTAGCGATGCCATAAATACACGTTTATACTCGGAAGATGATTCACTTGTGTTGATTTGTTTATATTCCGAGAGTGCTGATAATCCATCACATCCCCACTTACAAATTAGTTGAAGATCACAAGAATTTATTTTTTAGTTGGTCTGAAGAAAAGTCAGAAGCAATCCTTAAAGCAGTATTTTCAAGTAGAGCGCTGAGTCCAATAACAGCCTTCCGATCAGTTATTTCATTAGGATATGGTATAATGCTTTCATTCTTTTCATTTATTTTGTCATATGATGGTAAAACATAAACTCCTTTTTCAGATAGCGCCTTCCTTAACGTTATGTAGTTATCACGACTTAATCCCAGCTGCAACATAAGCGCAGTAGCTTCTTCCTCAGTGAACGTTGTATCAGATGATGGTGTGGGTATACTCTTTACAATTATTTTCAGTCGTCTTGGTGATGCGGTTGGAAGAATATTTCAAATTTTTATGGCATCCAAATGTTTTTCTTTTCTTAACATTGCTTTAAAAGTGTCCGAAACTTCTTCGTTAGATAAGGTTTCTAGTGAAGTTGATAACCTTTTCCTTTTTGATTTTGAGCACAAATCCTCATATTGCTTACAGGGAGCACCAACAGTTGATACGCAAATAGCAACTTCCACACATTCATCTAGCCAATCAGAAAATTTGATCAAAATTTAGCAATGGAATACCAAACACTCTTCAGTTTTATATCAACTGATTTTATAAAATTTTCAATTTTACATATATCAGTTTTATCCACTTTATTTTTATGTGCAGTTTCAATATATTTCAATAAGAAGTTGACTTTATCTGGAAAAGGAGCTGAAGAGTGTTCAAAAAAAATCATTTTTTTTAGTACGATCGCCATGGTTATGTAATGAATTTTTCCTTAATAGGTCACTTTAATAAGCTACCTATTAAAGTGACCTATAGGGGTAAAAACTTTACAATAGAGATGTCCCAGAAGTAAAAATTACACTGAATGATGGTGGTGAAAAAACGTTCAACATTGAAAAACTTCATGTTTTATTTAAGGCAGTCTCATCACAAAACGGTCAACAACAAGATGGTACAAACCATACTGATTAGGAGCTGTAGATTTTTTTTTGCTTTAAATGTATTTTAATTTTGTTATTACAAAATGTTTTATACTTATTGTCAACGTGAATTTTATTTAATTATTGTAAAATTTTATGATAACTTGTTCATATGCATCTTACTAGTGAGATTGATAATTGCATTGCAGAGATTATGATAAGTTCCCAACTTATATAATATAATGTGAAATCTTCAACTTTTAACAATCTTTAATTAATTTTGGTATTTCTCTGAAAGTTTCTAACATCTTAATGCATTATTGCTACATATTACATACATTACAGAATTTATTTCTTATTTACTATTTTTGTGGATAGCGTATAAAAGCGTACAAATCAGTAATTGATGAAGTTTTGTATATACAATCATTTAGATCATTTAGTTAGTTTCGTTTATGATCATGTAGGTAAAAATATACAGGTAATGATAATTTCGATTCATTCACTAATAAGAAATATCAATGACTGAATTGTGTTCCGTTTTATGGAGTGTATCTTCAAAAGGGCCAGAAAGAATTGAGGACATTTCAAATTATATAAAAACTACATATAGTAGAAAAGTAGACAAAACAGGCATATCAAAAATTGAAAAATTTTTGATGTAAAAAGTAAGTCTGTGGATGGAAATCAAAAGAAATTTCGATTAAAATTTTGTAGTTGGATGGAAACTACTACGGAAATCTCAACTTACAACACATCAGCAGGAGCGCCTTGCAAGTCATACGAAGACTTATGTTCAAGGTCAAAAAAAAGAGTGTCACACAAAAACTTTTTTCGATTTCAAATGAGGAAATTGCTGATTCATTTAACGAAATGCTGAAAAAGGAAAACCAACCTATGGATGCCGTACATATTGCAACTATTCTTCATAATGCATCACCAAAACGACTTAAGCGAATTGTGGAAAGTATACCAACTCCAACATCACAATCAAATTTTACTGAAGAGGAACAATAGCGAGCGCTTATGTTGGAACTGGGTCTCAGTCGAAATAAGTACCAAATATTAAGGAAAGCTCTGCATGAAAAAGGACACAATATATTACCATCATACAAGGCGATCCAGAAAAAAACAAACTATCCTACCATCACCTATTGCTGTTAATGATGTGGAAACTTGTATTGATATATCATCTTTGCTCGAAAACACAGCATTAAGAATTGTATCAGACTTTTCAGAAGACCAACTAAGGAAAATTCATAACTGTGATGTTGTCTTAATGTGTAAGTGGGGATGTGACGGTTTATCAGCACTTCCGGAATACAAACAAGCTTGTGGAAGTCGGACATTAGCAGACTACAAAAGTGTATTTATAAAAGATGAAATAAATGTACTGGAGCCCATTTGCATAAAAATAAGGAATTCTCTATTAACGTATAATATCAGCTAAGCTTAACAATGATTGATGGAACAAAATCAGAAGTATTAATGAAGAAGTCCTGTCTTTCGGAATTTCACCACTTCATGCCAGAATACGATTTTTGGATTACTTTTTACACATAGCATACGACCTCAAATATAGAAGTGTGCCAGAGAATCTTACTAAATCAACAAAAAACAAGTAAGAGTGCTATATTCGGCTATGCCGAATCTTATATACCCTTCGGATCTCGCCGATATCTGGGGTCCTCTAAAAACTGATTTCAACAGACAGACAGACAGACAGACGGACATGGCTTAATCGACTTCGCTATCTATAAGGATCCAGAATATATATACTTTATGGGGTCGGAAAATTATATTATAGAAATTACAAACGGAATGACAAACTTAAATATACCCTTCTCACGAAGGTGAAGGGTATAATAATGAAGAATTGAAAGAACTGAGAGCTGCGGAAAAAAGCAGAATCCAAGAAGAATTTAAAGTTCAGATGGATTAAACATCGACAAACCACTTCTAAGTTGCGGTAGTACAAATGACGGTAATACGGCGAGAAGGATATTTTTAGATATTTTTAATAGTTTACTTCTATCTTCTGATCCTGTTCTTTCAACTATGCGAAAAAGATGGATTTGTTATGAAATTCTATCATCTCAAAACGAGGAAGATTTGAAGGACTTATATTACCTTCTGGATATGTATACCGATATGACAGATTATTTTATAGAAAATAAGTAGTGTTAGAAATTAACTATATAAATAGGTTGTAAGAATTTAGTGTATTATGTTTAAGATAAACAGTTCAAATAAAAAGCTATTATACTAACTGATGATATTGTATTAAATTGTGTTTTATATTTCGGTGGGCGGAAAGGTGGTTTGTGTGGGGTGATTTAGGTGTTGTTGTGCGTGGCTCATAATAATATTATAATTTTTTTATTGTATAAACAATGTTATAGTCTTTAATAAAATAATTAACTAAATAATTTTTAAAAATTGTCCAAATATTTTATTCAACACCAAATGTATGTTCTGTCATACTTAATACTAAAATATGAAAAAGATGAAATTAAAGGACACAGGTTTAAATGAACATATTTTTGAATGTAATTGAGATATTGGCTTGAAATTTTTTGTAAAGGGTCGAGTATTTCCATATCTAACTAAAAAAAGATATTTAAGGGATAAATATGGACTAAATTGTTGTAGTAGCTATCTGCGACCCTATTAAAAATTTTTATATAAATCATAGTTTTAGAAATTAAACAAATATGTAATATATGACAAAATTGAAAAGGTCAAAGGGCATCCCGCAATTCCCAAAAATAGGAATGAAAATCCCAAAAATGGGATTTTTTACTTTTTTGCCCATAGGGTCCACATTTCTTTCAGGGCTGGGAAAATACTTTTGGAGTAAATAGAAAACATATTGAGGTTTTCCAAAACAGCTTTCAGTTTTCTGATCCCAGCTTTGGGATTTTAGAACATGTCGCCCAAAGTTGAAGTTTTGATAAAAAAATAGGTCATATTCGGAAGGACGCAGTGGCAACATTTTCAAAAAATAGGACAAGTTTTTTACGCCAAAGTGTTCTGCGTAAAGATACCTTTTAGAAAACTATAAAATTGTTGTATGTTCTTAAAGAAAATTTTATTTTATAAATAAAAGAGTTAAACACTTTTTTGGCAAAAAACGGCAAAAATCTAAAATTTTTTGAATTTTTAAATAAAAAAACTTATATTTTTGGATCTGTAAATGATATTGATCTGATTTTTTTTGTATATATTGAGTCCATTTGGTCCAAAATTACGCCCGGTATTCAAAAAAAGGCGGACCAAGGTATGGTAAATTTTGTATCACAAAATTTTAAATGCCTATAACTCGGATATTATAAGATCTCGTCGAGCGCTTTCACAAAATATAAAAATCTTTGTATTTGGGTGAAAAACAAAAACAAAAAAAAAATGACACGAGTTCAAAAATTTTACATGTCGTAGGTACCCTACTTTGAGCTGCCACAGCGCCGTTCTTAGGGCTCATCTTCAAAACTTAAACTCGTATACTCCTTGGATACGCTCACGATCGGATCAGCCGTTTACAAATGCCAGATTTATTTCCAAAAAAATCCATTCTGCCCCACTGTGCAATCATAATTTTAACCATAGTATGTTGCTCTAGAACATTGTTACCACGACCATGTTTTTTCTCTGCGTGTATAAAAATTATATATCAGTTTTCAGACAAAAACAAGTAAGAAAGTGTAATCGGGCGTGGTCGACCATATGATACTCTACACCAGTTATGAATATTAAATGTGATTTTTTTCTCATAATAAGGCATTTATCTTCAATATTACATTGTTCCGATATATTTAAGCAATTTATGGATACAAAACTAATTTTCTGAAAAAGACTTAAATGGGGGCTAGGAGCAAATATGGACCAAGCCCAATAAAATATTTTAAATATATTTTTATTTACATAATATTTTATTGTGCTGAATTTCATCGCGATATTTGTGTTTATAAGTTAATTTGGGACATTCAAGGGGACTTTGTATGGGAGCTAGGGTCAAATCGGGCCCAATCTTTATGAAATTTAGCAGAGTCATCAAGACTTCTATAAAACTTTTTTGTCACGCATTTTATCGATATACCCGTATATTTAATTATGAGCTCAGGGGCTAGGTGAAATAATGGACCGATTTTAACCATTTTCAATAGGCTTAGGCCAAATAAAACGTGTGTGCCAAATTTTACCTTATATCTTGAAAATTGCGATCTGTACCTTGCGCACAAGGTTTACGTGGACAGCCAGCCAGACGGACATAGCTTAATCGACTCTGAAAACGATTCTAAGCCGATTGGTATACTTTTAGGTGGGTATAGGTCGAATATTTTTGTATGTTACAAACATCAGCATAAACCCAATATACCCTCTCACTAAAGTGGTATAGGGTATAATTAAGTTTCATTATAAATTTTATGTTTATATATTATTGTATCTTATGAAAAAAAATTAGTTTCAAATACAGTCATGTGTCTTTATTCATAAATTCGAATGTTAAATATTTGTGGACCTGTAAAATTAACAACTATTGGACGATAAAGTAAAATTATGCTGATTTTTACAATTTTATTCTCATATAAACAAAAATACTTATTTGAGTTTAAATTTGAAGTTTTGAACATGAATTAGGAATCTTTTTTGGCTAAGAAGTCCCTACTTGCGAAAGCGAAAACAATTTCTTTAATGCTAATCGATTTTATATACTTTAATACTTTAAGAACCTAAAAAAGGGACTTTTTGGTACTTTTTCGTTCCACAAAAGGTATTTTTTTGAATTTTCTATAATATTGAATCTAGAAATATGAAATTTAGATTGTATGACCTTGACTAGGTAAGAACCTATAAAAAGGGACTGTTTGGTACTTTTTCGTTCTACAAAAGTTACTTTTTTGAATTTTCTATAATATTGAACCTAGAAACATGAAATTTAGAATGTAGGACCTTGACTAGGTAAGAACCTATAAAAAGGGACTTTTTGGTACTTTTTCGTTCTACAAAAGGTACTTTTTTGAATTTTCTATAATATTGAACCTAGAAACATGAAATTTAGAATGTAGGACCTTGACTAGGTAAGAACCTATGAAAAGTGACTTTTGGTACTTTTTCGTTCTACAAAAGGCACTTTTTTGAATTTTCTATGATATTGAACCTAGAAACAGGAAATTTAAAATGTAGGACCTTGACTAGGTTAGAACCTATAAAAAGGGACTTTTTGGTACTTTTTCGTTCTACAAAAGGTACTTTTTGAATTTTCTTTAATATTGAACCTAGAAACTTAACATTTAGAATGTAGAACCTTGACTAGGTAAGAACCTACAAAAAGGGACTTTTTGATACTTTTTCGTTCTACAAAAGGTACTTTTTGAATTTTCTTTAATATTGAACCTAGAAACATGAAATAAGCATGTAAGGCCTTGACTGGGTAAGAACCTATAAAGGGGGACTTTTTTGGTACTTTTTCGTTTACAAAAGGTACTTTTTGAATTTTCTATAATATTGAACCTAGAAACATGAAATTTAGAATGTATGACCTTGACTATAAAATTGAACCTAGAAACATTAAGTAGAGCCTGGATTAAGTGGGAACCCATAAAAGGGAAGTTTTTTGTACTTTTTCGTTCTTCAAAAGGTACTTTTTTAAATTTCTATAATATTGAGCCTAGAAATATGAAGTTAAGCATGTAGAGCCGGACTCTATTACAGTTAGAATCTTAAAATTTTGCATGAATAACTTTAACATCCATGCAAACATTTTGGGTAATAAATTGGCGGATTAAAAAATAAATAAATAAATTAATTAAAAAAATTATTAGTTAAGTTAATATAACAGTTAGAGTCCTCAAATTTTGTCGAACTAGCGTTAGGGGGCGTGGCACCGCCCGTATAAATTAAATATAAAAAAACTCGTTTATCTTGGAAACTATTACAGTTAGAATCTTAAAGTTTTGCATGAATAACTTTAACATCCGTCTAAACATTTTACTTTATTTAGGTTAGGGGTTACTAGCGTTAGGGGGTGTGGTAGCTCTCATATAAATTAAATACAAAAATTCGTTTATCTTGGAAACTGTTGCATAAATAATTTTAACATCCATTTAAACATTTTTTAACAACTGGGGGCTTGGAACCCCCATATGAATAAAATAGAAAAATTCGTATATCTGAAAATTTATTAGAGCTAGAATCTTCAAATTTTAAATCAATGACTTCGACGTTCATGAGAACATTTAGAAAATTACGGGCGGACTCTTAATAGGGGTTTTCACGCTGAAAAAAAAAAACATTTTTGTGGTAACCATGTTCTAAGAGCAACATATTATGGTTACAATTATGATTGTAGTCTAAATATATTATGGTTACTGTAACAATTTTGAAATATCATATTTTGATATAAAATATTTTATCATAATATTTTTTATTTATCATAATATTGTTTGTTATACATGTCTATTTTATGAACCAATCTGATCAAGATGTTAAAAATATGTATTAAAATGTGATTTATTTTGAATACTGAATCAGTAAAATTACAGTTTCTAAAAAAGTAAAAATCTACATTACACTACACTATTTTCAAATTTTAATTTGATTCGCAAAAACATAACTACATTATTCTATGCAAAGTTAAATACATAAGGTACGTTCACACCTATCAAATATTTGACGTTTTTTATCAAATATTTGTTTGCTGTAATGTGAACACAAAATATTTTTGAAGAGCATGCAAAATATTAGCTGTTTTTCGTGAAACATTTTTATTTTTCAACCTACAAATATTTTCTTAATGTGAACATAATATTTTTGTTAAACGTTAAAGAAACTATATAATAATATTTTTTATGATTTCATAGAAATTTCTGCCTAAAAACAAAAAATTAAATACATTTTTATTTCATAATGTGCTTAAAATGAGTATTTCTATTTTGACGTTTTGTTTGAAGAAACAAAGCCAAACACAATTCAATACAAATAGTAAAAGTTTGTTTGCCCGGTGTTCACATTACAACAAATAATTTCGTAAAGCAATTGACGGATAAAACAGTAAAAAACAAGATTTTGTTTGCAGGCAAGGAGGAACATAACAACAAGAACAGCTAATGCGCAACCAAACCAAAAGCCAAACATATATGTGTTTATATTTACTAAAAAGCTATATCATTAAATAATAAATTCTATATATTCTAAAATATCATTTAATATTATTTTTCACCAAAATTTTACCACAAAAAAATACAAATTACATTTCAATACCTTGTACAAGTGGAAAAGAGATAGATAGACTTGCACAATGTATTGAAATTACATTTCAATACCTTGTGCAAGTGGAAAAGAGATAGATGGTGGATCTTTACTGTCATGTTGTTGCTATTTAGTATAGTCAATGTAGCGAAAAACCTTGGTTGTTTGGAACGGTTTAACCAAATTATAAATAACCAAATTATAAATAATTTTCATTAAATTACATATCTATAAAATTGAAAATTATAGAGAATTGTTTATTATTAATATATTTTTATATCCATGAATATAATAAATAATTGTTTAAATAAATTGAGTAATGAATTAATTAAATAATTTCTCAATTAATTACTAAACTATAGACTAGATTATAACCTATAGACTAGACTATAAACAATAAACTAGAGTATAGACAAGACTAAACTATAGCTTGACTATAGAATAGACCAGCGGTTCCCCCGGTTTTTACTTCGCGGACCCCTGGAGGAATTTATTTAAATTCGCGGACCCCCATACATATTTTAATATCTTATTGTTCTAAATATGTAATTTTTCATCCGAAAATTGTCATAGTCCATAAATCCCAAGGTCAAACAGATGTAGATATGTCATTTCTATAAAATATTCCCGTACATTGAGAATAACTAATATTTCAGAGAAGTTTCAATTGCCTGTTTTTGAAGCTAGAATGAAATGCTAACATGATGTTTAATTTTAATCGTGAGATCTTTCACGTTCACTTTTCTTTAAAGTAACGAAAAGGTTTCTTCATCAAATATCGTCTACATGTGCTTAAAGAGTCACGTTGCAAAAATCACGTTGGAAAATAATATAAGAAAGTTAAAATTCTTCGATATTGTTGCGGAATACGTTTATCCGCATAATATATGACTTGAACTCTTTGCGAAAGTACTGTGAATTTTACGGCATGGTTTTGACCAAAGTAAATTAATAAAGTAGCGACATCTCTTGTTGTACAACAACATCTACAACAAACACATGTATTTTGTTTTTGGAATAATCCAAGAATGTGTCAAAATAAAATTTAAGAAAATTTCCTTTAACATCAAAGTGAACAAAACATAAATATAAAATATTACTTTTAAGTTGAAAATATTAAGGATTTAATTATATTATTATATATTATACAATTTATAACACTTTTAAACTACTTTAAAACCACTTTAATTCATTTTTTTAACTTTTCACAAATTTTAACAAATTGCAAAACACAATTTAAAAATGGCGACATAAACAATGTTAACAATTTTCAAAACAAACTTTGACAACTAATTTTATTTTTCTATAGAAACTATAGTTAAAAAAATAGTCAGCTGTTCAAGTGATGCTACTTTATAAATTTACTTTGGTTTTGACTATTTATGCATTTTCTGATGTTAATTTAATAATATTGGTCGACAAAATCAAGTTAAAATCTGTGTATCACGTCGGAATGGTATATTTATATTTAAAATTACCTGGATTAACGTATTGAAGACGAAGAAAGAGTCACCTCCTTTTAGTCCTTCCAAACAAGAACACTTTTGTTTTACAATTTGACAAACTTAAATCTGCGATAAGCTTGTTCTTGAATTATGAAATGTGGCCTAACTTCATACTCCGAGATAACAGTATTTCTTATTTAATTGTAATTTGGGAACCATTGAACTAGACTGCAAACTAGACTATAGATGCATATATTATGTAGTATAACTATATATAGTATGTTGTTACCAACCAATAAATAACAAAACAAACAACAAAAATAATAATTACCATTAATTTACGCAATTGCTTGAATTTCAATTAAATGTCACAAATTTGTCTCAGATTTATATTTTATAAAAAATAAAATAAAACCAGTCATATAAGCGACTATTTACAATTTTGTATGAGGTGATAACACTCTTTTTCAGAAAATAAACAAAGAACAGCTGTCATTGACGCTGTTTGATCTTACATTTGGTTTCCAAGATCAAATAATTATTTCACCAAAATGACGTAAATTATTTGACTTTTGGTGTTCACATTGATGAAACAATGAGAAAATATTTATTTGCCAGTAAATCAATTTGTTTTATGAAAATCATCCGCATTGCTGTTTGTTAACATGAAATATTTTATGATCAGATTCGACAAACAAAGTTTTTTTCAATCGTGTTATATATTAATATTATACACTTTTATTATAAAAAATTAATTTTAAACCTAATAAAAATAGTTAAAATTAAAACAAATTGCCAAATTGTTTTTTTCTTGCATGAAAAAATACGATATACTGTGGCTGCAAAACATGTGTGTGTTTAAACCAAATTATTTTTGCACTGTTTGATAAAACAATACCATCAAATATTTATTCAAGTCTGAACATGAAATAAATATTGCATTTGTTCGACGCAACTTTATAAATATTTTATAACAAATATTTGGACCAAATATTTTACAGGTGTGAACTTAGCATTATACATATAATGCTATAAACCAAATGAGAATTATTTCAACTCTTTTTATTGTCGCTTAAAACAGCACACACACAAAAAAAATATGTGTGAGGTGTGTGTCTAATGTTGTTTTGTTAGTAACATAATATGTTTTCATTCTTACCATTACTTAGTTATTGAAGTGAAAATAATTATTTTTCAATAAATCATACTCAAATTTATAATTGCCATGAACATGAAAATGATTACAGTAACAACAATATTGTTTAAATAGAATTAGAATAACAATTATATGTTTTTGATAACAATATATTGTTACAGTGAACATAGTTTAGTTATAGTAACCGTCGAACTATGTTTTTCTCTGCGTGTTGGCACCACGTATATGAATTAAATAAAAAATTCTTATATCTTGAAAATGTTAGATAATTCAAATTTTTCATAGATAGATATAAATTGGCGAACATACAATAATTTTCTTGGCATCTCTCATATGTAACATATTTTTAACCTGCAAAACTATTGTGGTTAAAATTTTCAAAATCGCATATATCGCAACGCATAAAAATATGAATTATTTTTTAAGAATAAAAGTATTTATTAGTAAGTATTAGTGTCAATATGATTATTTTGGATAAAAAAGTTGGCGGACTAGCGTTAGAGGGCGTGGTACCTCCCATATAAATTAAATACAATTGGCGGATTAAAAAATAAATAAATTAAAAAATTGTTAGTTAAGTTAATATAACAGTTAGAGACCTCAAATTTTGTCGGACTAGCGTTAGGGAGCGTGGCACATCATTTAAGCATTTTTTAACAACTGGGGGACCACTTCGGGGGCTTGGAACCCCCATATGAATAAAATAGAAAAATTCGTATATCTGAAAATTATGGTTAAAATTATGATTGTAGTCTAAATATATTATGGTTACTGTAACAATTTAACAGCATCCAAACCAAGGGTGCCCAAGCCCTATGCGCTTGGTACTCTTTTGTTTTTGTAAATGCGCTTAGCTATAGACAGTGTGTTTTTCTATACACTTATATGCGCTTAACACTAGCAATACGTTGTTGTTGTTCTTAACAATATACAAGCGAGAGTAAAACAACAACACTTTCGTATTTATTGCTGGTAAACATTGACGAGACGTAGATTTTGTTTTTGTTTATCGTAAAAAATTTTTTTTTAAAAAGCACTTGGACTTGTGTTAGTTTCAAATTTCAAACTTACATTATTCGCATAAAAATTATTGTACAATAACTCACAATCTACTCTCATATAATTGAAAACGCTTTCAATACTTTTTTCTATTCATTAAAAAATATATTTGCAAAACAAAAGGGAAAATTATTTTATTTTAACAAAAAATGCAAATCATATCTTTTTGCTGTGTATACTTTGTATGTTTGGATTCCAAAAAATACACAGCTGAATAAAATCAAAAAATCTTTATACAGTGTTGTTGTTGCTTTTATAACAATTTTTTGATGAAATTTTCAGAGATTGTCTCGGATTTTTGCTCATATCTCCGTTATTTACCGACCGATTTTGCTGATTTTAAATAGCGATCTTCTCGAAAGCATGTCTAATAGAATTATTGAAAATTCGGATCTCGCCGATATCTGGGGTCCTCTAAAAACTGATTTCAACAGACAGGAAAATTATATTATAGAAATTACAAACGGAAATAAATCTGGCATTTCTAAACGGCTGGTCCGATTGGGATATAATTTGGCGTGAGCGTAGCCAAGGAGTATTCGAGTTAAAGTTTTGAAGATGAACACTGCAGATGCCCCAGGGACGACGCTGTGGCGGCTCAAATTAGGGTACCTACGACATGTAAAATTTTTAAACTCGTGCCATTTTTTTGTTTTTCACCCAAATTCAAAGATATTTATATTTTGTGAAAGCGCTCGCCGAGATCTTGAAAAAACATCCTACTTATCTATTATAATATCCGAGTTATAGGCATTTAAAAATTTAGTGATACAAAATTTACCATACCTTGGTCCGCCTTTTTTGAATACCGGGCGTAATTTTGGACCAAATGTTGTTGTCCAAATTAGACAACAAAATTTCCAATAATATATAAAAAATTTCAGATCAACATCATTTACAGATCCAAAAATATACGCTATTCAATTTAAAAATTCAAAAAATTTTAGAATTTTTTCGTTTTTTTTTTTTTGCCAAAAATGTGTCTTAACTCTTTTATTAATAAAATAAAATTTTCTTTAAGAACATATAACAATTTTATAGTTTTTTAAAAGGTATCTTTACGCAGAACGCTTTGGCGTAAAAAACTTGTCCTATTTTTTGAAAATGTTGCCACTGCGTCCTTCCGAATATGACCTATTTTTTATCAAAACTTCAACTTTGGGCGACATGTTTCTAAAATCCCAAAGCTGGGATCAGAAAACCGAAAGCAGTTTTGGAAACCTGAATATCATTTCTATTTACTCCAAAAGTATTTTCCCAGCCCTGAAGGAAATGTGGACCCTATGGGCAAAAATGTAAAAATCCCATTTTTGGTATTTTTATTCCTATTTTTGGGAATTGCGGGATGCCTTTTGACCTTTTCATTTTTTTTTTTTTTGAAATGAAAAATTTAACAAGCGTTGAAAATTTCATTGAGTTTTGTTCATAAATAAAGATTTTGTCATATATTACATATTTGTTTAATTTCTAAAACTATGATTTATATCAAAATTTTATATAAATCATAGTTTATTTATTGAGCCAATATCTCAATTACATTCAAAACTATGTAAATTTAAACCTGCATCCTTTAATTTCATATTTTTCATATTTTAGTATTAAATATGACAGAACATATTTAAATCTTATATTTACCTATTTTCTATTTGGTTGCTTATACTTATAATTGAAAGATCCTATTATGCTTAAATTTTCAGAAATTTATATATATTTTTTACCTCAATTTTTTCGACAGATTATTTCATTCTGTTTCGTTTATGATCATGTATTTAAAAATATAATGTAATGATAATTTCGTTTCATTTACTAATAAGAAATATCAATGACTGAATTGCAGGTTATAGTAATATAGTCCTAAATGTTAATAGGTAGACAATTCGTAATCTTTTACTTTGGGCCAGAAAGAATTGAAGACATTTCAAATTATATAAAAAACTACATATTGTAGAAAAGTAGACAAAACAAGCATATCAAAAATTGAAAACTTTTTGATGTAAAAGTAAGTCTAATGGAAATAGTTTACTTCTATCTTCTGATCCTGTTCTTTCAACTATTCGAACAAGGACTTCTGGATATGTATACCGATATGACAGATTATTTTATAGAAAATAAGTAGTGTTAGGAATTAACTATATAAGTAGGTTGTAAGAATTAATTGTATTATGATTAAGATAAACAGTTCAAATAAAAAAGCAATTATACTAACTGATAATATTATATTAAATTGTGTTTTTATATTTCGATGCGGGAAAGGTGGTTTGTGTGGGGTGATTTAGGTGTTGTTGTGCGTGGCTCATAATAAAGTTATAATTTTTTATTGTATATACGATGTTATAGTCTTTAATAATTTACTAAATAATTTTTAAAAATTGTCCAAATATTTTATTCAACACCAAATGTATGTTCTGTCATACTTAATAAGTACTAAAATATGAAAAAGATGAAATTAAAGGACACAGGTTTTAATGAACACATTTTTGAATGTAATTGAGATATTGGCTTGAAATTTTTTGTAAAGGGTCGAGAATTTCCATATCTAACTAAAAAATGATATTAAGGGATAAATATGGGACTAAATTATTGTAGCTATCTGCGACCCTATTAAAATTTTGATATAAATCATAGTTTTAGAAATTAAACAAATATGTAATATATGACAAAATCTTTATTTATGAACAAAACTCAATGAAATTTTCAACGCTTTTGTCATTTCAAATAAGAAAATGCAAAAAAAAAATTGAAAAGGTCAAAGGGTATCCCGCAATTCCCAAAAATAGGAATGAAAATCCCAAAAATGGGATTTTTTACATTTTTGCCCATAGGGTCCACATTTCTTTCAGGGCTGGGAAAATACTTTTGGAGTAAATAGAAAACATATTGAGGTTTCCAAAACTGCTTTCAGTTTTCTGATCCCAGCTTTGGGATTTTAGAACATGTCGCCCAAAGTTGAAGTTTTGATAAAAAATAGGTCATATTCGGAAGGATGCAGTGGCAACATTTTCAAAAAATAGGACAAGTTTTTTACGCCAAAGCGTTCTGCGTAAAGATACCTTTTAGAAAACTATAAAATTGTTATATGTTCTTAAAGAAAATTTTATTTTATTAATAAAAGAGTTAAGACACATTTTGGGCAAAAAAACGGCAAAAATCTAAAATTTTTTGAATTTTTAAATTAAAAAACGTATATTTTTGGATCTGTAAATGATATTGATGTGAAATTTTTTGTATATATTTGGAAATTTTGTATTCAAAAAAAGGCGGACCAAGGTATGGTAAATTTTGTATCACTAAATTTTTAAATGCCTATAACTCGGATATTATAAGAGATACAAGATCTCGTCGAGCGCTTTCAGAAAATATAAAAATCTTTGTATTTGGGTGAAAAACAAAAAAATGGCACAAGTTTAAAAATTTTACATGTCGTAGGTACCCTACTTTGAGCCGCCACAGCTCCGTCCCTGGGGCATCTGCGGGGTTCATCTTCAAAACTTAAACTCGAATACTCCTTGGCTACGCTAAATTTTATCCCGATCGGATCAGCCGTTTAGAAACGCCAGATTTATTTCCAAAAAAATTCCATTCTGCCCTACTGTGGGTTACTATAACTAAACTATGTTCACTGTAACAATATATTGTTATCAAAAACATATAATTGTTATTTTAATTCTATTTAAACAATATTGTTGTTACTGTAATCATGGCAATTATAAATTTGAGTATGATTTATTGAAAAATAATTATTTGCACTTCAATAACTAAGTAATAGTAAGAATGAAAACATATTATGTTACTAACAAAACAAGAACACACCTCACACATATTTTTTTTGTGTGTGTGCAGTTTTAAGCGACAATAAAAAGGGTTGAAATAATTCTCATTTGGTTTATAGCATTATATGTATAAGTATTTAACTTTGCATAGAATAATGTAGTTATGTTTTTGCGAATCAAATTAAAATTTGAAAATAGTGTAGTGTAATGTAGATTTTCACTTTTACTTTTTTAGAAACTGTAATTTCACTGATTCAGTATTCAAAATAAATCAGATTTTGATACATATTTTTAATAACATTTTGATTAGATTGGATCATAAAATAGTCATGTATAACAAACAATATTATGATAAATAAAAAATATTATGATAAAATATTTTATATCAAAATATGATATTTCAAAATTGTTACAGTAACCATAATATGTTTAGACTACAATCATAATTTTAACCATAATTCTCAGATATACGAATTTTTCTATTTTATTCATATGGGGGTTCCAAGCCCCCAAAGTGGTCCCCCAGTTGTTAAACAATGTTTAAATGGATGTTAAAATTATTTGTGCAACAGTTTCCAAGATAAACGAATTTTTGTATTTTATTTATATGAGAGGTACCACACCCCCTAACGCTAGTAACCACACATTTTATCCTATATACTTAAAGTAAAATGTTTAGACGGATGTTAAAGTTATTCATGCAAAACTTTAAGATTCTAACTGTAATAGTTTCCAAGATAAATGAGTTTTTTTATATTTAATTTATACGGGCGGTGCCACGCCCCCTAACGCTAGTCCGACAAAATTTGAGGACTGTTTTATTAACTTAACTAACAATTTTTTTAATTTATTTTTTAATCCGCCAATTTATTACCCAAAATGTTTGCATGGATGTTAAAGTTATTCATGCAAAATTTTAAGATTCTAACTTTAATAGATACTCAAATTTATAATTGCCATGAACATGAAAATGATTACAATAACAACAATATTGTTTAAATAGAATTAAAATAACAATTATATGTTTTTGATAACAATATATTGTAGGTTAAATCGTAGACAGATATTTCCCATTTTCAATACCAAACAAAAAAGTATTTGTTAAAAATTTAAAATTTCTAGCTCGTCCTATCGTGTTTTCAACGAACAGGCAGGCGGAGCGATTTGTTGCAAACGGAATGACAAATACAATACACCCTCCCATCTTTTTTAATGGTGAATATAAAATATTAAGTAAGCTGATGATGAAATTTTCACATATCATTTCATTCGATCCATCGTATACATATATAATTTTAAAAGCCTTAGCTCTCACTTTTGAATCTAAAAAATTTCAAATAAGTTGAGATTGAACTAAGTTACTTACTTATAAGTGTGTAGTGTGTACACACACCTGTTTATGATATGGCAACGCCATTAAACTTAATAATACATTGACACAATTGAAGGAAAGAACAATAAAACTTAAGTTTATATTAAATAATAAGAACGTCTTTTACTCTCACACTAACGAAAGCGCCACAGTAAATACAAACGACAACACAAAATTTTTTTAAACCCGATCCGAAAGTATGCACAGAAACCATATATATTGACGAGTTTTGTGAATCTGACGATAGCCGTTTTAAACGATTTTTCGACAATTTGGCTATAGAAGGGAATTAGCCTGCTGTTCTACTATGTAAATTAAAGAATTATCCGGCAATAAACTTCACGCTGAAATTTTGAAATCTTTATGTCTGCCAACTGCCAATACAAGTTCAGCAAATTTTAGCAACAGTTAAAGGTGACGTCAATGCACTGGCGAAAAAGCCGATGGTATATAGATGTGCAAGACCATGGATTAATGGCACAATATATCGACCTCACGGGCGACTCTCATTCTTTGTCTAAGAAAGCCTCAGAAGTCAAAAATTATATACAGACAAGGGGACCTCCGATAGCAAAGAAGGTAAAAAATTACAGGTATTCCAAAGTAAAAAATTACGAACTGTCTACCTATTAACATTTAGGACTATATTACTATAACCTGTAATTCAGTCATTGATATTTCTTATTAGTGAATGAATCGAAATTATCATTACCTGTATATTTTTACCTACATGATCATAAACGAAACAGAACGAAATGATCTGTCGAAAAAAATTAGGTAAAAAATAGTTATAAATTTCTGAAAATTTAAGCATAATAGGACCTTTCAATTATAAGGATAAGCAAACAAATAGAAAATAGGTAAATATAAGATTTAAACATGTTCTGTCATATTTAATACTAAAATATGAAAAATATGAAATTAAAGGATACAGGTTTAATTGAACATATTTTTGAATGTAATTGAGATATTGGCTTTTGTAAAGGGTCGAGAATTTCCATATCTAACTAAAAAAAAAGATATTAAGGGATAAATATGGACTAAATTGTTGTAGCTATCTGCGACCCTATTAAAATTTTGATATAAATCATAGTTTTAGAAATTTAACAAATATGTAATATATGACAAAATCTTTATTTATGAACAAAACTCAATGAAATCTTCATTTCAAATAAGAAAATGCAAAAAAAAATTTGAAAAGGTCAAAGGGCATCCCACAATTCCCAAAAATAGGAATGGAAATCCCAAAAATGGGATTTTTTACATTTTTGCCCATAGGGTCCACATTTCTTTCAGGGCTGGGAAAATACTTTTGGAGTAAATAGAAAACATATTGAGGTTTCCAAAACTGCTTTCAGTTTTCTGATCCCAGCTTTGGGATTTTAGAACATGTCGCCCAAAGTTGAAGTTTTGATAAGAAATAGGTCATATTCGGAAGGACGCAGTGGCAACATTTTCAAAGAATAGGACAAGTTTTTTACGCCAAAGCGTTCTGCGAAAAGATACCTTTTAGAAAAATATAAAATTGTTATATGTTCTTAAAGAAAATTTAATTTAATTAATAAAAGAGTTAAGACACATTTTGGGCAAAAAAACGGCAAAAATCTAAAAATTTTTGAATTTTTAAATTAAAAAACGTATATTTTTGGATCTGTAAATGACATTGATCTGAAATTTTTTGTATATTATTGGAAATTTTGTTGTCTAACTAACAAAATTGAGTCCATTTGGTCCAAAATTACGCCCGGTATTCAAAAAAAGGCAGACCAAGGTATGGTAAATTTTGTATCACTAAATTTTTAAATGCCTATAACTCGGACATTATAAGAGATAAGTAGTATGCCCAAGCATGTTTTTCCAAGACCTCGTCAAGCGCTTTCAGAAAATATAAAAATCTTTGTATTTGGGTGAAAAACAAAAAAATGGCACGAGTTTAAAAATTTTACATGTCGTAGGTACTCTACTTTGAGCCGCCACAGCTCCGTCCCTGGAGCATCTGCGGGGTTCATCTTCAAAACTTAAACTCGAATACTCCTTGGCTACGCTCACGCTAAATTTTATCCCGATCGGCCGTTTAGAAATGCTAGATTTATATTTCCAAAAAATGTTTGTATTTAATTTATATGGGAGGTACCACGCCCTCTAACGCTAGTCCGCCAACTTTTTTATCCAAAATAATCATATTGACACTAATACATACTAATAAATACTTTTATTCTTAAAAAATAATTCATATTCTTATGCGTTGCGATATATGCGATTTTGAAAATTTTAACCACAATAGTTTTCCAGGTTAAAAATATATTACATATATTAGATGCCAAGAAAATTATTGTATGTTCGAAAATTTATATCTATCTATGAAAAATTTGAATTATCTAACAGTTTTCAAGATATAAGAAATTTTTTATTTAATTCTTATACGTGGTGCCAACACGCAGAGAAAAACATAGTTCGACGGTTACTATAACTAAACTATGTTCACTGTAACAATATCTTGTTATCAAAAACATATAATTGTTATTTTAATTCTATTTAAACAATATTGTTGTTATTGTAATCATTTTCATGTTCATGGCAATTATAAATTTGAGTATCTATTACAGTTAGAATCTTAAAATTTTGCATGAATAACTTTAACATCCATTGTTTATTAAGTTAATATAACAGTTAGAGTCCTCAAATTTTGTAGGACTAGCGTTAGGGGGCGTGGCACCGCCCGTATAAATTAAATATAAAAAAAAACTCGTTTATCTTGGAAACTATTACAGTTAGAATCTTAAAGTTTTGCATGAATAACTTTAACATCCGTCTAAACATTTTACTTTATTTAGGATAAAATGTGGGGTTACTAGCGTTAGGGGGTGTGGTACCTCTCATATATATTAAATACAAAAATTCGTTTATCTTGGAAACTGTTGCACAAATAATTTTAACATCCATTTAAACATTTTTTAACCACTTTGGGGGCTTGGAACCCCCATATGAATAAAATAGAAAAATTCGTATATCTGAAAATTATGGTTAAAATTATGATTGTAGTCTAAATATATTATGGTTACTGTAACAATTTTGAAATATCATATTTTGATATAAAATATTTTATCATAATATTTTTTATTTATCATAATATTGTTTGTTATACATGACTATTTTATGATCCAATCTAATCAAAATGTTATTAAAAATATGTATCAAAATCTGATTTATTTTGAATACTGAATTAGTGAAATTACAGTTTCTAAAAAAGTAAAAGTAAAAATCTACATTACACTACACTATTTTCAAATTTTAATTTGATTCGCAAAAACATAACTACATTATTCTATGCAAAGTTAAATACTTATACATATAATGCTATAAACCAAATGAGAATTATTTCAACTCTTTTTATTGTCGCTTAAAACAGCACACACACAAAAAATATGTGTGAGGTGTGTGTCTAATGTTGTTTTGTTAGTAACATAATATGTTTTCATTCTTACCATTACTTAGTTATTGAAGTGAAAATAATTATTTTTCAATAAATCATACTCAAATTTATAATTGCCATGAACATGAAAATGATTACATTAACAACAATATTGTTTAAATAGAATTAAAATAACAATTATATGTTTTTGATAACAATATATTGTTACAGGGAACATAGTTTAGTTATAGTAACGGTCGAACTATGTTTTTCTCTGCGTGTTGGCACCACGTATATGAATTAAATAAAAAATTTCTTATATCTTGAAAACTGTTAGATAATTCAAATTTTTCATAGATAGATATAAATTGGCGAACATACAATAATTTTCTTGGCATCTCTCATATGTAACATATTTTTAACCTGGAAAACTATTGTGGTTAAAATTTTCAAAATCGCATATATCGCAACGCATAAGAATATGATTTATTTTTTTAGAATAAAAGTATTTATTAGTAAGTATTAGTGTCAATATGATTATCTATATATATAAAATTCTAACGTTACTGACTGACTGATTGAATGATTCATCATCGCACAGCCTAAACGGTTAAAGCTAATGAGTTGAAATTTGGACAGGGGGTTGGTCTCCCACCAAATAGATCCACTAAGACGGGATTTTTGGAAATTCGAATGTTTAGGGGGTAAAAAAGGATAAAAACGGGTAAAATCGGTAACCTCATATCTCCTAAACTAGAAAACATACAAAAATAGTTTAAAGCTTATCGTCGTTCATTTAAAAAATAAGCAGACAGGTGTCTGGTACTTTTTTCAATTTCGGCCGCTTTAGGGAATAAACGGGTAAAAACTGTATTTTGGTACTTTTTTTGCACCCCATGTATCTTTTTAACCAGTGAACATTCAAACAATATTTTTGACTCCTTCATAACTTGACGAAAAAATAAAAATATAAATTTAGTACTTTTTGGTTATTCGGATGTTTAAGGGGTGAAAATTGTACCTATTTTTGGTACTTTTTTTATAAAACATTGATTTTGGTTTATTAACTTATACATATAAATACGTAATAACGGGCTCCCACTACGAAGTTGCAACATTTTGGAATAGAATTTTTATTTCGTTAATGGGTAGAAAAAAAGTACGAAAAGGGGTAAAAACTATAAATTTGATTTTATTCAAACACAATGATCCAATTTAGATAAAATTTTTGGATTTAGAAACACTAAATATGCTAATGAGGTGTTATTTGGAAACCCGGTACCAAGTGATATTTTTTGGTACTTTTTCATTCTCCATCTGGTAGTTTTTGAGTTTTCTTTGATATTGAAATCGAAACATGAAATTAAAAATAAAGAGACTTTTCGGTACTTTTTCGTTCTACACAGGTATTTTCTTGAGTTTTCTTTAAAAATAAACCTAGAAGCATGAAATTAAGCATGTGGAGCCCGGAGTAAGTGAGAATCTATAAAAGGGGACTTTTTCGTACTTCGACTGGTACTTTTTGAATTTTCTATAATATTGAACCTAGAAACATGATATTAAGCATGTAGAGCACGTAGTAAATGAGAAGCTATAAAAGCGGTTTTTTTGGTACTTTTTCGTTCTACAAAAGGTACTTTTTGAGTTTTCTATAAAATTTAACCTAGAAAAATGAAATTAAGCATGTAGAGCCCGGAGTAAATGAGAATCTATAAAAGGGGACTTTTTGGCACTTTTTCGTTCTTCAAAAGGTACTTTTTGAATTTCCTATAATATTGAACCTAGAAACATGAAATTAAGTATGTAGAGGATGGATTAAGTGAGAACCTATAAAAGGGGACTTTTGGTACTTTTTCGTTCTTCAAAAGGTACTTTTTGGATTTTTGTATAATATTGAACCTAGAAACATGAAATTAAGCATGTAGAGCCAGGAGTAAATGAGAACCTATAAAAGGGGACTTTTGGTACTTTTTCGTTCTTCAAAAGGTACTTTTTGAATTTCCTATAATATTGAACCTAGAAACATGAAATTAAGTATGTAGATGCATCGAATAACATCGATGTGAATTAATGATGAATCGAATTGCAAAAAACATCGATGTTTTTTTACATGGACAGCTCTAGTCTAAATATATTATGGTTACTGTAACAATTTTGAAATATCATATTTTGATATAAAATAATTTATCATAATATTTTTTATTTATCATAATATTGTTTGTTATATTTTCAAAATCGCATATATCGCAACGCATAAGAATATGAATTAATTTTTAAGAATAAAAGTATTTATTAGTAAGTATTAGTATCAACATGATTATTTTGGATAAAAAAGTTGGCGGACTAGCGTTAGAGGGCGTGGTACCTCCCATATAAATTTAATACAACAATTCGTTTATCTTGGACTCTATTACAGTTAGAATCTTAAAATTGTGCATGAATAACTTTAACATCCATGCAAACATTTTGGGTAATAAATTGGCGGATTAAAAAATAAATAAATAAATAAATTAAAAAAAATGTTAGTTAAGTTAATATAACAGTTAGAGTCCTCAAATTTTGTCGGACTAGCGTTAGGGGGCGTGGTACCGCCCGTATAAATTAAATATAAAAAAACTCGTTTATCTTGGAAACTATTACAGTTAGAATCTTAAAATTTTGCATGAATAACTTTAACATCCATGCAAACATTTTGGGTAATAAATTGGCGGATTAAAAAATAAATAAATAAATTAAAAAAATTGTTAGTTAAGTTAATATAACAGTTAGAGTCCTCAAATTTTGTCGGACTAGCGTTAGGGGGCGTGGCACCGCCCGTATAAATTAAATATAAAAAAACTCTTGGAAACTATTACAGTTAGAATCTTAAAGTTTTGCATGAATAACTTTAACATCCGTCTAAACATTTTACTTTATTTAGGATAAAATGTGGGGTTCCTAGCGTTAGGTTGTGTGGTAGCTCTCATATAAATTAAATACAAAAATTCGTTTATCTTGGAAACTGTTGCACAAATAATTTTAACATCCATTTAAAAATTTTTCAACAACTGGGGGACCACTTTGGGGGCTTGGAACCCCCATATGAATAAAATAGAAAAATTCGTATATCTGAAAATTTGTTAGAGCTAGAATCTTCAAATTTTAAATCAATGACTTCGACGTTCATGTGAACATTTAGAAAATTACGGGCGGACTCTTAATAGGGGTTTTCACGCTGAAAAAAAAACATTTTTGTGGTAACCATGTTCTAAGAGCAACATATTATGGTTAAAATTATGATTGTAATCTAAATATATTATGGTTACTGTAACAATTTTGAAATATCATATTTTGATATAAAATATTTTATCATAATATTTTTTATTTATCATAATATTGTTTGTTATACATGACTATTTTATGGATGTTAAAGTTATTCATGCAAAATTTTAAGATTCTAACTGTAATAGAGTCCAAGATAAACGAATTGTTGTAGTTTAGTTAGATATGTAAATTCTTGACCCTTTACAAAAAATTTCAAACCAATATCTCAATTACATTCAAAAATATGTTCATTTAAATCTGTGTCCTTTAATTTCATCTTTTTCATATTTTAGTATTAAGTATGACAGAACATACATTTGGTGTTGAATAAAATATTTGGGCAATTTTTAAAAATTATTTAGTTAATTATTTTATTAAAGACTATAACATTGTATATACAATAAAAAATATAATTTTATTATGAGCCACGCACAACAACACCTAAATCATTCTCAAATATAAACAAAAGCAGAAGTATTAAGGAAGAAGTCCTGTCTTTCGGAATTTCACCACTTCATGCCAGAATACGATTTTTGGATTACTTTTTACACATAGCATACGACCTCAAATATAGAAGTGTGCCAGAGAATCTTACTAAATCAACAAAAAATAATGAAGAATTGAAAGAACTGAGAGCTGCGGAAAAAAGCAGAATCCAAGAAGAATTTAAAGTTCATATGGAATTAAACTCTTTTTTTTTTTGCTCAGAAGAAAGCTTTAACTCCCTTCTTGTCGCTTAGTGGAATGCGATTGGGATATCTATAAAAAAATGTTTTGGAACTCAAGACATACAATTTTTTACTTTTTTTGAAAAATCAAAAACCTTTTTGACTTTTTTTTCCAAAATGGACTATTTTTTATTTCTCTCACAAGAAAGTTAGGTCTTTTCCTTTAAAACCTTTTTGGTCCCTTAGTGGGATATCTATAAAGACAAATGTTTTTAAATTGATTTTTTCATATTTGTGTGTAAGTGTTTCTAAAACCTTAAAAATAACAACCACAACAACTGACCGATAATAGCCACTGGAGGGGTGCAATATGAGGCTGACCGCTATTAATTTTCCAAACCCAAAATTTGTCTGAGTTTTGTATCTTGCGGCTTTTTTAGTCAATCCTAGAGGTAGTTTTTAGCGCACGTGATTTTCATTGTTAAAATATCAGGTGCCCCAGAAACAAATTTTTGGAATCAAGTGGAAATATTTTATGGCCCTTCTCCGAAGTACCAGTTTATTAATTATTTTATGACATTTGACTTTAAAAAGTGGGTGGAGAGGTAGAAGTTGCCTGGTAGGTTATTTATATGGTGCTTTATTTTTATTATTTGTAACATTTGGTTAAACTAGGTACTTTCGTATGTAAGCCCTTCTTGACCCTAATAAAAGATTTTAGACTCATTCATTAAAACGTACTACCTATATGATCTTAAAAAACTATTTATTGTCATTCTGAAGACATACGGAAATCAGTTTTTTTAGAAACAGCGTTAAAGTTAAGACGTGTGTTATTTACATAAATACTTACAAAATTCAAAATGTCTACGACGTCTAAAAAGGCTAAGGTTGAAAATGAAATTTATTCGTCTTTTTGTTTTAATCCCTTTAACAAAATGAAGCACAGATCATCAGATATGCGAAATTTTTCCGACGGCTTATTAAAAAAATTTCCTACGCTGTCAAAACGATTGAAAATTTGTGGATCATGCAGGAAACAGCTCGAAAAGTTAAACGAATTACCGAATTTGAATAGTAATGAGCCTTGCGTTGAAGTTATTCCAGATGAAGACAAAAGTAATTCCGAGAATGAAGACACAACTGTTGATGATGATGGTTATTCTAACTTTTCAAATTCAACGAATGAGTGTCGAAACCAATACCATAAGGATGCGGTAGAAGTTCTTGAACAAATAAAAGAGAAATACAAAATGTCACAGAGTGATGCTGAAAGAATTCAGCTTCTCACGCTTGCTCCAAGAACATGGAGTTCTGAGTTTGGAACGTCTCAATGAAAAGCAAGAATTGCTAAACAATTGGTTGCTGAGCATGGGATTCTCACACTCCCAAACAAAAAGAAGGGAAAAACTTTGGAGTGCGACATTAAATCTCTAATAACTCAGTTTTGTCAGCGAGATGATATGAGTCGCCTGATGCCTGGGATGAAAGACTGGATGTCTGTACGAATCGGATGTCAAAATTGGATTCACAAAATTTACACAACTGAGGCCAAAACATTGCGTTTTAGCAGGAAGCAGCGGAACTCACACAGTATGTGTTTGTATTTACCATGAAAATGTTAAAATGATGTTGAAGGAGATCAACTTAAATTACTTAAAAGATGATTCATCAGAAGATTTACACCATTACTGCGGTTGCCCTAAAATGGACCATGTGCCCTAATGCTGCAACTTCTTGCCACTTAGGTGAATGTTCGAATTGCCCGGAAACCACATCCATCAAAGAAAATTTAATCAACTCTTTTGTTCGAGAATGTATTAAGGAGTTAAAATTTGAATCTTGGCTTCAGACTGAAAGATGCAAACTGAAAACCATAATTTTAAATGTGGATGATTTTGTGGAAGAACTGTGTAGAGGATTGCTAAATTTGAGAACCCATGACTTTTTAGTCAAAGAGCAGTGGTCATTCTTCAAGGACTTGAAAGCACATTTGAAGTCTGGTGAATTCATTATTTCATTTGATTTCGCAGAGAACTATAAATATGTTCTTCAGGATTCCATACAAGCATTCCACTTCAATAACGTCCAAGCAACTATATTCACAGTAGTTATTTACTACATGAAAGAAGAAAACCTGGAACACAAAAGTATGGCAATCATATCCGACGATTTAAAACATGACACCGTTGCAGTTTATGAGTACCAGAAGATAATACTAAATTATCTAAATTCAAAATTTACAGTAGAAAAGGTATACTACGGACGGAGCTCGTCAACATTTTAAAAACAAAAGTAGTTTCACAAATCTTACAGCTCATGAAAAAGATTTTGGAATGCCAGATGAGTGGCATTTTCATCCTACTGCTCATGGTAAAGGAGCATGTGATGGTATTGGAGCAAACCTCAAAAGAAATGCAGCGAAGTATAGCCTCCAGTGCTCTCATCAAGATCGCATCTTAGATGTGACTGCTTTATTCCATTGGACAAAGAATTATTGTAAAGAAACTAAAATAGTTTTTAGTAGCAAAGAGGATCATGAGGAAACATTGAAAACACTAAAGAGCAGATTCGATGCTGCGGTAACAATCGATGGCACTGCTCAATACCATGCTTTCATACCGCTTGTCGATGGAAGACTCAAATTAAAAAAGTTTTCTGCATCTACTCAATGCGATTTCTTTCCAAAGCCAAAACAAAAGCCAGCAGTGAAATCAGTAGCTGAATCTAATAACGCCAAGAAAGGATTGACAAAAAAAGCAGCTAATAAAGGTGACAAATAAGGAGGATAAAAGTATGGATATTTGAAAATTTAAAA
>NC_060952.1:54683793-54685182 GCF_022045245.1 Lucilia cuprina | reverse complement strand
ATAAATAAAACTTATATACATATATATCCTTCCACTTATATATATATATATATATATATATTTATTTATAAAACTAATATGTTTAAAATACACTATGGTGAACGGTATCAAAGATTTGGCACAGCCGAATGTAGCACTCTTACTTGCTCTAATATACAGTATACAGCTTATTTAACAAAGCATGAAAAAATATGAAATTTTTTGATGAAATTTTCAGAGGTTGTCTCGGATTTTTGCTCATATCTCAGTTATTTACCGACCGATTTAGCTGATTTTAAAAAGCATGTCTAACACAATTATTGATGATTTGGATCTCTCCGATATCTGGGGTCCTCTAAAAACTGATTTCAACAGACAGACGGACATGGCTTAATCGACTCCGATATCTATAAGGATCCAGAATATATATATGGGGTTGAAAAATTATATTATAGAAATTACAAACGGAATGACAAACTTATATATACCATTCTCACGAAGGTAAAGGGTATAAAAACGAATAAGAAGGTTTACATAAACTGTTCTCAAAATTTACGTGATAGATTTTTTTAAATTTTCACACTTGATTTCGACATATGTTTCTTATATACTGTTATGTAAAAATTTTAGATTCTATATCCATACAAAATGAGTATTTTTTTACCCTCCATCGAAAAAGAGCCGAAGGAAAACGGCTAGAAGGCTGAAATTTTTCACAAATATTTTTTATTGATGTAGGTTGCTTGGTTTTGAAAAAGAACAGTATCGGACAACAATTTCACCCATAGCCCCATATACATACAGTAGTGTCAGCCCAGAATACAATTTAAATTGTCAAACCTGGCTTAGAAATAAAAAACAAACTAACAAAAACTAGCTTTTAGGAAGCACTCTACCAAATTTTATGAGGATCGGCCCCTACCCTTCATATATGACCCCCATCGAAAATGACTTTAACTATAGGCTTAAAAATACCATTATAATGATAAAAATCGAAATAAAATCGAAATAGTTACCAAAATGTTTCAACCATATAGTTTGAATATTGGTCTATATCTCTTCCCGGCATGTATATGGGACACCGTTGTCCCAAGTTTTTTTTTAATTTTTCTTGATGAAATACAAAAATATGTTTATCTTGGAAACTTTTGCAGTTAAAATCTTAACATCCATGTAAACATTTTGGGTAATAAAATGGCGGTCTATCCATGATTGGAGCGGCACCTCCCATATTAATTAAATACAAAAATTCGTTTATCTTGGGATAATATAACAGTTAGAGGCCTCAAATTTTGTCGGTGCCACTTTGTTGTCAATATAATTATTTAGGATAAAAAGTAGGCGTAAGGGGGCGTGCCACCTCCCATATAAATTAAATACAATAATTCGTTTATCTTGGAAACTATAACA
>NC_060952.1:54643386-54683693 GCF_022045245.1 Lucilia cuprina | reverse complement strand
TATTTATGTATTTTTCTTACAGATTTTTTGACATACCGACAAAATTCTATAATATTTTAATTTTGAAATGTGTTAATATTCAGTATTGTAGTCTGAAAATACCTTTAGTATTTTATATCTAACCTTCTTATACTTGCCTACTTTCTTAAAGTATTTCCAGACTACAATACTGAACATTAATACTTGTCAAAAAATCATGTACTTAGTATAATACAATTTCGTAGTCTATATACAATTTGATTGATTATGACAAAAAATACTTCTGATTCTTATGACATACCGACCGTATTTTTAAGTTTTTGAAAAATTTCTGATTTTTCATATGTATCAAAGTTGTATTTAAAATAAAGAAACTTTAGAAACAATTTCCTTGTGATAAAAATAAACAGGGAAATCAAATAAATTGAAAATAAACCAAAAAACCAGGAACTTCATTGAATTTATAAAGGTAAGAATTGATAAAATGTATGCCTAAACTATTTATGTATTTTTCTTACAGATTTTTTGACAAACCGACAAAATTCTATAATATTTTAATTTTGAAATGTGTTATTAACACAGTATTGTAGTCTGAAAATACCTTTATTAGTATTATATACCTTACCTATTCTTGTTCACTTTTATTTGTAAACTAGGACTCCATAACCCAATTTCTCTAATTACCATATGTGTTATAATCACTGATTAATAGAACTTAATATAAAGAATGAAGAGATCAATAAAGGCAGTCGAAAATCAACCATCAACTCAACGAGTTGTTTAATTTTAACACTACGGCTATTGGTTTTGCCACCATCCTTCACATTACACTTATTAACATTTTAAATAAAATATTGATCACTTTCATTAAAAATTTTACGTAAATTTATATTAAATTATATTGTTTTTATAAGGACTTAAAATTTTTATATTTTTTTATTTTGATCATAGTTGCAAAAAAACTAGCTAATACCCGGTATGTTTCGCTACCCCTATCGAAATTAAATACACAATAATCAAAGAAATTATTTATTTAGTTACTAAACTATAAAATTTTTCTTATATGTTTGTTATAATTCCTCTTGATGACACTATATTTCATTTAAATTTTAAAATAATATATTAATGGTCGATTTATTTCTTACTTGCTAAAATTTAATATATGGGGCATTTCACGTCAAGTGAACCAACTTTTGAAATCGATGTCTTCCGATCGCGATTAAATTTGCATCATAGTTAGTTCTATTGGATAGTAATACAGACACAATTTTTCAACAAGATCGCTCGTGAACTTTCTAAGTTAGAGGCGGTCAAAATTTGACATTTTGGCCATGCAGGTGTTTTTTCTCATCCATGTAACTTATTACATATTGTTCTTAGCAAAATGTGTCCCAAATAGTTTAGATAGCTATTTATGCAATCTTTCGAAAAAAATTAAAAAATTTAATAACATATTTTTGATTTTTTTTCAAATCAAAAACATTTTTGACTTTTTTTCAAAATTTTTATTTTTTTTAAGAAAGCGACCTATATGGTCGCTTAGTGGGATGCGAGTGAGATATCTATCAAAAAAATATTTTGTAACTCAAGACAAATGTTTTTAAATTGATTTTTTTCATATTTGTGTGTAAGTGTTTCTAAAACCTTAAAAATAAAAACCACAACAACTGACCGATAATAGCCACTGGAGGGGTGCAATATGAGGCCGACCGCTTTTAATTTTCCACCCCCAAAATTTGTCTGAGTTTTGTATCTTGCGGCTTTTTTAGTCAATCCTAGAGGTAGTTTTCAGCGCACGTGATTTTCATTGTTAAAATATCATATGTTAAAAATCGCTTAGGAAAAGACTTAAGCTTTCTTAAAAAAAATAAAAAGGCCCCATTTTGAAAAAAAAGTCAAAAATGTTTTTGATTAAAAAAAAATCAAAAATATTTTATTAAATTTTTTTTCGAAAGATTGCATAAATAGCTATCTAAACTATTTGGGACACATTTTGCTAAGAACAATAGCTAATAAGTTACATGGATGAGAAAAAACCCCTGCATGACCAAAATGTCAAATTTTGACTGCCTCTTACTTAGAGAGTTCACGAGCGATCTTGTTGAAAAATTGTGAAAAATGTCAAAAAGTTGGTTCACTTAACGTGAAATGTCCCATATTCATAAAAATAATTATTATTCCAATTCCTTGGGATATACAATATTTTTTGTTTTACCCTCTAGTATAAATAAAAAACCAACTTAATGATTTTGAAAATTCTAACCACAATAGTTATCCAGATTAATAATATGTTACATATGAGAGATGCCAAGCAAATTATTGCAAGTTCGCCATTTTCTATCTATTTATGAAAAATTTGAATTATCTAACAGTTTTCAAGATGTAGGGAATTTTTTATTTAATTCATATATGTGGTGCCAAGCCCCCCATTGAAAGTCCGCCCGTTATTTTCTAAATGTTGACATGAATGTCAAAGTTGTTTATATAAACTTTGAAGATTCTAGCTCTAAAAGTTTCTTAGATATAAGATTTTTTCTATTTAATTCATGTTCAAGTTCCCCAGATGCAAGTCCAACCTCCTCCAAAATGATCAGATGAATATTAATTTATGCAAAATTTGATGAATCTAGTTCTATATTTTCCTAGATAAACAATATTTTGTATTTTATTCATATGGGAGATGTAGCATAAAACATGTATCGCTTATGCCGACAGAATATTGAAAAAGCAATTAAAAACAAGTAAGAGTGCTATATTCGGCTGTGCCGAATCTTATATACCCTTCACCATAGTGTATTTTAAACATAATTGATCTTACAGTCTAGTTAATAAAAACATATGTTTACGTGAAGAAATAACCTTGAGTCAAGTTACGTTTACACCTATAAAATATTTGATGAAAATGGCGTGACCCCTAAAAAACCGACAGTTTGTGTTCCTTTAAATATATATATTTATTTGCCCATAGATTATATATTTTTAACGCTATCAGTTTAGAATCGCGGTGTCCAGAAAGAGAATATTTAAAATACATAAGTTGTAGTGCAAAATATAAAAGAGAACATAAATGAAAATATGTGTGCTTTGCACTGAAAAAAAATTTATGTTTGTACATATTTGTGTTATTCATATTATTAGTATTATAAATGTTGTATGTATCTGTTGATGAAAGTATGTATTGATGCACATTTTGATGTAAAAATGTGTTGATGTATGTACATATGTAGGTATTGATATATGTATATAGTTTGTGTATGTATTGAATGTATCTAATAGGTACTTAAATGATTAACAGTCGATCGTTTAATCATTACAATTTAAGCGATTAATTGCTTGAACAAATAAAAATAAATAATTATACATATGTATGTCTAATAGATCTTTCATAAAAAGTATTCGTACATTAATTTATAATGACTTTTGAAAATATTCTCTGTGTATCATTTCATAAAGAGAGCAACTAAATTAAATTGTTTTTGTTTTGTGTATAGTTTGTTTTGTTGCCGAGAATATTTGTATTGCGTGTATGTAAGGGAAAATAACACATTGCCCGCAAGGGCATGTTTGGCCGCCAATGGTTCCAATCATGTAGAATCAGAAATAAATTTACAAAAAAGTGGTAACGTCTTTTTTTTCAAATATTCGATAGGTGTGAACGTACCTTAAGAATGTTGATATTAATGAGAGATATTTTATGTTATTAAGTATGGTCATGATCATAAAGAAATAAACACTGATTGTATGATATGAAAAATGTATGTGATTTATTATAGAAAAGTAAATAATTATGTTTAAAACTTATTTATGTGTAATAAAATAAAATGTATTTTACGTTTTATGTTATTAGGAATATTAAACTTTATTAATTATTATTACATATTATTGTTATATTAAAGTTCAAGTCATTATCTTTTCATAATTTTTTGAACCATAAAATCGAAATTAAAAAGAGAATTTTCCATATATTTTTTTAAGACAATATGGAAAATATCATGATACAACTATAGTTATATTATGGGAAACTATAATAGCGACTAATCTATTTATTACAGAAATCATTTGGGAATTAAGCTTCATACTAACACATTTCGAATTGTAAATTCTTTTCAAAGTCTTCGGTTTTGAAATGCTCCATGCTGATTTTAGACATTTTAACGATAATTTTTTTATTGCGGCTACTAAAACTTATCCATTGCTTTAATAAGCTAGGATCTGAAGGAAAGTTAAAAAAACTTTTTGCACATGATTTTGATTTTTTATTATTATTGCAATTTTTGACTGCACACCACATTTTAATTTATTTTTATTTTTTCACTATTTGTGTTCGAATTTCATGTAAAAAGTAAGTATTTTACATTTAAAACATAGCAAAACAAGCACTGTTGACGTCACGAAAAAAGAGTAAAAGAGTACATTAAAATAACGGAATTGCCGGTGTCGCAATCTTGTTTATTTCATTCATGGGTCATGATTAATTTCGAATACTCTAATAACAAATTAATGGGAGTAGTAAAGTAAACATTTTCTTCTCTAGAGTATATGGCTCTTCTTAGAGTATATGGCTCAATATTGACTCATAATTAATTAAATTCTCAAACTCAAAACCATTCTTTGTAGATTAGTTATAAATATAAATAACTGAAGTAAAAATATTTTATTAGTTCTAAAAAGGTGGAACAAACCAACAAATGGAATCTCATAAAATAATAAATGTTGATATTGTTACGGCTTTTAATTAAAAACAAGACCATATCTAGCAGCAAAGGATTTACTAACATCAACGCCATAAGTATTAAATATGTTCCTCCAAAAGAATAGATATGGAAATATGTTTTGGAATTGGATGAGCTAATCAGAGAACACACCTCTGGGGAAGGCGGAATGGACTTTTTCATACCAAATTCTCAACCATGTTTCAGTTGGGAAAATAGAAATATTCCAAAAGATTCTCAATAAAAAATATTTGGTTTATTAGTATATAAGTATCATTATTTCCAGGGTGCACTTATGAGGTGAAGTCAATTCAACATCTGATCACTCATTTTTTTTTATTTGAGGTAGATAAAACTTTCAAAGTACATCATTTAGAGTTGCCACAATCCGAAAAAAATATGTACATCTATCTAGGGATTCATTATATTTTTAGGACAAAAAATTAATAAATAAATTTTATTTTAATCTATAAATATGCATCTATTTTATCAATCATCCCACAATTGTAAATAAAATTATTAAAACTCGATTTTATCATATACATATATCTATTTTTTTGACTTCTTTGCATGGTAGTGTTTGGTCATATTTCTATAGAGATCATTATATATTTCTTATACGACAATACACAGTGGGGCAGAATGGAAATTTTTTGGAAATAAATCTGGCATTTCTAAATGGCTGATCCGAACGGGATAAAATTTGGCGTGAGCGTAGCCAAGGAGTATTCGAGTTTAAGTTTTGAATATGAACCCTGCTGATGCCCCAGGGACGGCACTGTGGCGGCTCAAAGTAGGGTACCTACGACTTGTAAAATTTTTAAACTCGACGAGATCTTGAAAAAACATGCTTGGACATACTACTTATCTCTTATAATATCCGAGTTATAGGCATTTAAAAATTTAGTGATACAAAATTTACCATAACTTGGTCCGCCTTTTTTTGAATACCGGGCGTAATTTTGGACCAAATGGACTCAATTTTTTCTTGTTAGTTAGACAACAATAATATACAAAAAATTTCAGATCAATATCATTTACAGATCCAAAAATATACGTTTTTTAATTTAAAAATTCAAAAATTTTAGATTTTTGCCGTTTTTTTTTTTTGCCAAAAATGTGTCTTAACTCTTTTATTAATAAAATAAAATTTTCTTTAAGAACATATAACATCTTATAGTTTTCTAAAAGGTATCTTTACGCAGAACGCTTTGGCGTAAAAAACTTGTCCTATTTTTTGAAAATGTTGCCACTGCGTCCATCCCAATATGACCTATTTTTTTATCAAAACTTCACCTTTGTGCGACATGTTCTCAAATCCCAAAGCTGGGATCAGAAAACTGAAAGCAGTACGCTTTGGCGTAAAAAACTTGTCCTATTTTTTGAAAATGTTGCCACTGCGTCCATCCCAATATGACCTATTTTTTATCAAAACTTCACCTTTGTGCGACATGTTCTCAAATCCCAAAGCTGGGATCAGAAAACTGAAAGCAGTTTTGGAAACCTCAATATGTTTTCTATTTACTCCAAAAGTATTTTCCCAGCCCTGAAAGAAATGTGGACACTATGGGCAAAAAAGTAATAAATCCCATTTTTGGGATTTTCATTCCTATTTTTGGGAATTGCGGGTTGCCCTTTGACCTTTTCAATTTCATACGAAGACTTATGTTCAAGGTCAACAAAAAAGAGGGTGACACAAAAACTTTTTTCAATCTCAAATGAGGAAATTGCTGATACATTTAACGAAATGCTGAAAAAGGAAAACCAACCTATGGATGCCGTACATTTTGCAACTATTCTTCCTAATGCATCACCAAAACGACTTAAGCGAATTGTGGAAAGTATACCAACTCCAACATCACGATCAAATTTTACTGAAGAGGAAGCAATAGCGCTTATGTTGGAACTGGGTCTCAGTCGAAATAAGTACCAAATATTAAGGTAAGCTCTGCATGAAAAAGGACACAATATATTACCGTCATACAAGGCGATCCAGGAAAAAAACAAACTATACTACCATCACCTATTGCTGTTAATGATGTGGAAGCTTGTATTGATATATTATCTTTGCTCGAAAACACAGCATCAAGAATTGTGTCAGACTTTTTAGAAGATCAACTAAGGAAAATTCATAACTGTGATGTTGTCTTAATGTGTAAGTGGGGATGTGATGGTTTATCAGCACTTCCAGAATACAAACAAGCTTGTGGAAGTCGGACATTAAGTAGCAGACTACAAAAGTGTATTTATGTAATCATTAGTGCCATTACGAATTCGTTCATATTCCCTTAATCCATCATCGTCAAACATCGGAAATTTATTTGAAGATATATGGATCAATACAACTCCGGGTCAAAAAATTGTGTTGTAGACCATTGGATTTGAATATATAAAGGAGTCAAAGAAAACAACAAAAGATTTAGTGGAATATTTAAAAGATGAAATAAATGCACTGGAGCCCATTTGCATAAAAATAAAGGAATTCTCTATTAACGTATCATATCAGCTAAGCTTAACAATGATTGATGGAAAGGTCAGCAATGCCATAACAGAAACTTCTTCCTTCTGGAGATGCTCAATATGTAATGAGAAAAAGTCGCAATTCTCAAATATAAACAAAAGCATAAGTATTAATGAAGAAGTCCTGTCTTTCGGAATTTCACCACTTCATGCCAGAATACGATTTTTTGATTACTTTTTACACATAGCATACGACCTCAAATATAGAAGTGTGCCAGAGAATCTTACTAAATTAACACAAAATAATGAAGAATTGAAAGAACTGAGAGCTGCAGAAAAAAGCAGAATCCAAGAAGAATTTAAAGTTCAGATGGGATTAAACATCGACAAACCACTTCCAAGTTGCGGTAGTACAAATGAAGGTAATACGACGAGAAGGTTTTTTTCGTGATTTTGAAATTACTTCAAAAATAACTGGAATCGACAAGGAGTTGCTTCGAAGAGTTAACACTATTTTAATGGCACTGAATAGTAAACATAAAATTAATGGAAATCGATTTGGGGAATATACATCTGAAATTTCTAAATTACTTGTATCTCTGTATCCATGGAGGGAACTAACACCAACAGTACACAAAGTATTGTGTCATGGTCAAATAATAATTGAATCGAATATTCTTCCACTTGGAGAGTTAACAAAGGAAGCCCAGGAAGCGAGGAATCGAGATTTTAAGCATGTTCAACTTTTCAGCTCAAGAAAATGCTTCAGGCAATCACAGAATGAAGATATTTTTAATAGTTTACTTCTATCTTCTGATCTTGTTCCTTCAACTATGTGAAAAAGATGGATTTGTTATGAAACTCTATCATCTCAAAACGAGGAAGATTTAAAGGACTTATATTACCTTCTGGATATGTATACCGATATGACAGATTAATTTATAGAAAATAAGTAGTGTTAGGAATTAACTATATAAGTAGGTTGTAAGAATTAATTGTATTATGTTTAAGATATCTAACTAAAAAAGATATTAAGGGATAAATATGGACTAAATTGTTGTAGCTATCTGCGACCCTATTAAAATTTTGATATAAATCATAGTTTTAGAAATTTAACAAATATGTAATATATGACAAAATCTTTATTTATGAACAAAACTCAATGAAATCTTCAACGCTTGTTAAATTTGTCATTTTAAATAAGAAAATGAAAAAAAAATGAAAAGGGCATCCCGCAATTCCCAAAAATAGGAATGAAAATCCCAAAAATGGGATTTTTTACATTTTTGCCCATAAGGTCCACATTTCTTTCAGGGCTGGGAAAATACTTTTGAAGTAAATAGAAAACATATTGAGGTTTCCAAAACTGCTTTCAATTTTCTGATCCCAGCTTTGGGATTTTAGAACATGTCGCCCAAAGTTGAAGTTTTGATAAAAAATAGGTCATATTCGGAAGGACGCAGTGGCAACATTTTCAAAAAATAGGACAAGTTTTTTACGCCAAAGCGTTCTGCGTAAAGATACCTTTTAGAAAAATATAAAATTGTTATATGTTCTTAAAGAAAATTTTATTTTATTAATAAAAGAGTCAAGACACATTTTTGGACAAAAAACGGCAAAAAACAAAAAATTTTTGAGTTTTTAAATTAAAAAACGTATATTTTTGAATCTGTAAATGATATTGATCTGAAATTTTTTGTATATTATTGCAAATTTTGTTGTCTAACTAACAGGAAACATTTGAGTCCATTTGGCTATAACTCGGATATTATAAGAGATAAGTAGTATGTCCAAGCATGTTTTTTCAATATCTCGTCGAGCGCTTTCAGAAAATATAAAAATCTTTGTATTTGGGTCCCTGGGGCATCTGCGGGGTTCATCTTCAAAACTTAAACTCGAATACTATTTGGCTACGCTCACGCCAAATTTTATCCCGATCGGATCAGCCGTTTAGAAATGCCAGATTTATTTCCAAAAAATTTCCATTCTGCCCCATTGTGGCGTGGTGAATGGTGTTATGGTATCAGCCTCTCATCTTGTTATGCTAAATGCCTTGGCACAATTGAGCTATAAAGTTGTTTGCAGTTGTGGAAAAGCTGAAATCTGTTGGACTATGCAACGTGAAATCTAATAAAAATTTAAATTATAAAATAATAAAAAAAAATATAATTGTGCATTCAGTTGCACATTTAGGTCAGTAGGCGTTAACCGGCATTTGACAAATATTTTTATTATAAATAATTTTTATTTTTTTTACATATAAATAATTTTAAGAATAATGAATAATCAAAATAATATATACAATATTTAAGTTTTCAAGCTCAATTAAAATTTTTTAAGGTCCTTTGTAATGAGGAAACACCAATCTAAAATAGAAAATCCTTCGGCCAATGTGGTCAATGATGTAGAGGTAGTACAGGGAAATACAAGTCTTGAATTAATTGAATGTTGTTTAGTAATAACAACTGTTTTAATAGGTTTAAATACATTGTTGCGTCTTTACGCCTTACATAATAAAAGATTAAAGAAGAAATATACAAGCCGAGCTAACAATTTGGATAGAGTATAGATGGAGTGGTCGAATATAATAAAAAGGGTTAGAATAATTAGAGATAAATTTGACCGGTCTTACAAATGTTTGAATATTGATAGACCAACTAAGGAAGAAACAATTCACCAACATATGCAAACTTTGCTACGTTGTTTTGAGGATATAAGAGTAATACTTAACGTAAATTATAACAGACTAACTAAAGCACATCAAACAGCAGCAGAGGGATTTTTTCTGGATTTAAAAAGAAAGAGTTTTTAAAGATGCCATTAGAAAGGATATAAAAATTGACTTACCAGAGAATTTGCATGAAGAGATAATTATAAAACCTAGTTTTTCACAGCAAGAATCAGGAATAGTTAAAACAATGTCGCAGACAGTAGTGGAATTTTTGAATTCAGCCTCAAGGCTAATTACAGATTTTGATGGAAAATCTAAAAACTTACGATCTTTTCTTGATTCATTGGCTTTGGTCGACTCAATAAAGGGAAGCCACGAATCCACAGCAGTGTCTCTTATAAAAACTAAACTAAAAAGAACTGCTAGAAATTTAATTAACAATGAAGCGACCATAGCAGAAATTGTTGGCAAATTGAATGATACTGTTAAGGGAGAATCGGTGGAAGTATTATCAGCAAAAATAATGAACATAAGACAAAATAATAAAACAGCAAATGCATATTGTACAGAGATAGAAAATCTTACAAAATCATTAGAAAACGCGTATATATCGGATGGCTTGTCTTGCGAATTGGCAAGCAAATATTCAACGCAGGTTGTCGTAAAGGCACTTACTAAAAACTGCACAATTGATAAAGTAAAACTTATCATGGAAGCAGGTCAATTTAACAGTATGAACGAAGTTGTTAGTAAGTTTGTAAACAGTTGCACCGAGGCAAAATTAAAAATTAAAAAATTAAATACTAAACATATAACAACATTAAGTGGAATAGGTGAAGGCAAAATTAGATCCCTTGGTAAGATATTTTTTGATCTAAGATACACGCAGTTTTTGATTCCTCATCACTTTCACGTAGTGAAAGATGAATTCCCGATACCATGTGACGGTATTATAGGAATGGATTTCATTAAAAAATATAACTGCATTCTTGAATTTAGCCAAGATCATGATTCTTTTATTTTAAGGCCTGAAAACATTCCACAGCAGATAGAAGTACCAATTATATCTGCTCACAGCGATATTACTTTGCCAGCCAGAGCAGAGGTCGTTCGTCAAGTGAAATTCACTCATGCTGAACAAGAAATATTGGTTCCAAATCAGGAGCCCCAAGAAGGTGTATTTATAGCTAACATATTAGTTAAAACTGACAAAGCTTTTATTAGGATTTTAAATACCAATAATTGCCCTGTAGTATTAAAGCAATCTAATATAAAAACAGAAAATTTTACTGATTATGATATAGTCACAAATAATAACATAAACAATGGCCAAAGAAGATCAGAAATAATGAAAATTTTAAAGAAACAATATCCAAAACAATTTAAAAAAACATTAACTAATCTTTGTTCTGATTATAGTGATATTTTTGGATTAGAAACGGAAACTATAACAATAAACAATTTTAATAAACAAAAGTTGAGAGTAAAAGACACAACTCCGATATATATAAAAAATTATCGTATACCACATGTACACAAGGAAGAGATAGATGGACAAGTTAAAAAACTTATAGATGATAAAATTATTGAACCATCTTACTCTGAATATAATAGTCCAATATTATTGGTTCCAAAGAAATCTCTTCCTAATTCCGAAAAAGAGGGATTCTACAGATCTTACGTCTTTCTCAACTAGTAATGGATCATACAGATTTACTAGATTACCTTATGGTTTAAAAATAGCCCCAAATTCATTCCAAAGAATGATGACAATTGCTTTCAGCGGTCTAAGGCCCGACCAAGCTTTCTTGTATATGGACGATTTAGTAGTACTAGGTTGTTCCGAAAAGCACATGCTTTCGAATTTAACAAATGTGTTTGAGTTATGTAGGAAATATAATCTCAAGTTGCGCCCTGAGAAATGTACGTTCTTCAGGAAAGAGGTAACATATCTGGGACATAAACGTACGGATAAAGGAATACTCCCAGACGATAGCAAATATAGCGCAGTTGAAAACTATCCAACACCAAAAAACGCTGACGAGGCAAGACGATTTGTAGCCTTTTGCAACTATTATAGAAGATTCATCAAAAATTTTTTCCGATTATTCAAGACATTTGACACGGTTGTCGAAGAAAAATGTTGAATTCAAATGGACTGAGGCTTGTGATTTGGCTTTAAACATCTAAAAAAGGCATTAATGAGTCCAACATTGCTTCAGTATCCAGATTTTTCAAAAGAATTTTGTATAACAACTGATGCAAGCAAACAAGCTTGTGGTACCGTTCTAACACAAGAACACAATGGAAAGCATCTTCCAGTCGCATATGCTTCAAAAGTATTTACAAGGGGCGAAAGCAATAAATCAACTATAGAACAGGAGTTAACAGCCATACACTGGGCTATTATGCATTTTAGACCGTACATATATGGAAAACATTTCTTAGTCCGCACTGATCACAGACCATTATCTTATTTATTTTCTATGAAAAATCCAAGTTCAAAATTAACAAGAATGAGACTTGATTTAGAGGAATATGATTTTACAGTTGAATATCTTAGGGGAAAAGATAATTATGTTGCTGACGCATTATCGCGTATAACCATAGATGATTTGAAAGAAATGAACAATAAAAATAACAATGTATACAAAATAACAACACGATCAATGGCAAAAGAGTCACTTGAAAAATCTCCAGTTACATTAAACAAAAAGCATTTAGAAAATAAACATGAGAAGCCCTATGTATTTAACCCAATTATGAATTCTGACGTCAGAAAATTTTGCAAGCTAAAAATTGACCCACATACATTTTATATTAAACGTGGTAAAACGAAACTTGCATGTATGAAAATAAATGAATTGTTTATCAATGGAAAATTTGACTTAGGACAATTTTTCCCAAGGCTCGAAGAAGTGGCCGTTAAACTAAAAATTAATAAATTACAAGTGGCACCTAGTGAGAAAATTTTCGAATTTGTCTCTATTAATGAATTTAAGGAAATGGGCAATAAATTATTAAAAGTATTGAAAGTAGCGCTACTTAATGAGGTGATCCACGTAACAAATGCTTAGTTAATAACAGAGATAATGAAACGATATCATGATGATCCAGCAGAGGGCTGACATTCTGGTGTTTCAAGAACTCTTAGTAAAATACAAAGATACTATTTCTGGAAGAACATGACTCGTGATATTACGAAATATGTTAAAGTGTGCCAAAAATGCCAGTCGGCTAAAATTACAAAACACACAAAAATGCCATTGACTTTGACAAATACACCAGCTAAACGCCATCTACGGTGCATGACTATTGTCCTTATGAGTTAGTTTTCGGTAAGACTCCTAATGGGTTTCAACAATTTGATAAGGTTCATACAGTATCACCTTTATATAATGTAGAAGATTATGCTAAGGAAGTTAGAAATAGGTTAGAAATAGCACATAAGAGAGCACGAGAAATAATTGATAGGTATAAGTTAAAACAGAAATTAAATTATGATAAGACATTGTTAGATTATAAATTAAAAGTGGGCGATTTAGTTTTAGTTAAAAATGAAGTAGGTCACAAATTAGATCCACAATATAAAGGACCTTACGAAGCAAAAAACATAGATTTAAGAAATAATGTAACTATAGTAGATAAGAAAAATAAAAAAGAGCAAATAGTTCATAAGAATAGACTTAAGATTTTCAACAAATAATATAATTAACATTATCCTTAGTAACATATGCGCATGTGTTTAAGCAATAAATAAGATGTTCATTGCCATATTTGTAATGAAATTAATTATTAAGATTATAGTAATAATTTGTTAAAGAATGTCCATACATTTAAAAAGGGTATGAACATTCTTCTGTAAAAGGGAGGTGTAGCATAAAACATGTATCGCTTATGCCGACAGAATATTGAAAAAGCAATTAAAAATAATATCATATTACAAAGTCGATTAAACAGTCAATACTTTAAATATTTTACTGATCGTGGCTTTGTTTGTATGTATTTCTTGCGTTCAATGTTCTGTCCAATTGTTACACTATCCACTTTATGAATAATGCTGTGTAAGCTATTAATTACTATATAATCTAAGAACTTTTTCAATAAAAAGACACTTCGCTTAACACAAGGGAGCTGTAACTTAGCTCTTGCGAAGAATACATATTGAACTTATTATCTTTTAATTGAATAGCGCTATTAAAAATTCGCTCGTTATACTCTAAATGTTCAGATGATTCAAGTAAAATTTAAAGATTCTATAGTTCCAATAGTTTTTCAAGAAAACGAAATTTTGTATTTAATTAACATGAGAGATGCTGCTCCCCTCACGGGTAGTCCTCCAATTTATAACGCAAAATGTTTACATGGATGTTAAAGTTATTCGTGCAAAATTTAAGGATTCTAAGTGTTATAGTTTCCAAGATAAAGGAATTTTTGTATTTAACTTATATGGGAGGTGCCACTTCCTCTAAAGCTAGTCCTCCCACATTTTATCCTAAATAATCATATAGACTCTAAAGTGTTTCCAACAAAATTTGAGGAATCTAACTGTTATATTATGTCAAGAAAAACGATTTTTTGTATTTTATTAATATGGGAGGTGCCGCTCCACCTCCCATATTATTTTTTGTAGATCGCCAATTTATTACCCAAAATGTTTACATGGATGTTAAAGGTTTTCGTGCAAAATTTTTAAAATCTAACTGTAATAAACGAATTTTCGTATTTAATTTATATGGAAGATGCCACACCCCTTAACCCTTTGAGGACTCTACCAAATTTTTTCATTTAATTAATATGGGAGGTGCCGCTCCCTTCATGGGTAGTCCGCTAATTTATTACCCAAAATGTTTACATGGATGTTAAAGTTATTCATGGAAAATTTTAAGATCCTGTAAGCTCTGTGTTGCTCTGAATTATAGCAGTTGCTCTGTGTTGTTCTGGATTTTTCCCCTGATAGAACGCCACTGATATTTTGCCGCAGCATCTCTATGTACTTCAGTTTTTTTTTGCATAAGTTTTTACAGAATCATTCAATTGTTTTTTTTTTTCTTATATTCCCTGACAATATGGCTCGACGTATCCGCGAAACCATTTGCGATTCACATGGAGACTTCAACCTTTTAACCGGATTGTCATGACAATGACATGTCATTATTACCGTGTTGAACATAAAATTCTCCATTGTAGTAAACCTCTGTATATATTGGATATAATTGTGTAGCAGCAACCAGTTCACAAAAACTACCATATGTACCGTTCAACTGTTTTTTATACCCTTCACTTTCGTGAGAAGGGTATATATAAGTTTGTCATTCCGTTTGTAATTTCTATAATATAATTTTCCGACCCTATAAAGTATATATATTCTTGATCCTTATAGATAGCGGACTCGATTAAGCCATGTCCGTCTGTCTGTCTGTCTGTCTGTCTGTCTGTCTGTCTGTCCGTCTGTCTGTCTGTCTGTTGAAATCAGTTTTTAGAGGACCCCAGATATCGGCGATGTCTGAATCTTCAATAATTCTATTAGACATGCTTTCGAGAAGATCGCTATTTAAAATCAGCAAAATCGGTCGGTAAATAACGGAGATATGAGCAAAAATCCGAGACAACCTCTGAAAATTTCATCAAAAAATTGTTAAAAAAGCAACAAAAACACTAAAAACACTGTACATAGAAAAAGATGTACACGTGTGTGTGTAGATGTATTTGGTTTTATTCAGCTGTGTATTTTTTTGTATGTTTGGAATTCAAACATACAAAGTACACAGCAAAAAAATATGATTTGCATTTTTTTGTAAAAATAAAATAATTTTCCCTTTTGTTTTTGCAAATATATTTTTTGATGAATAGAAAAAAAGTATTTAAAACGTTTTCAATTATATCAGAGTAGATTGTGAGTTATTGTACAATAATTTTTATGCGAATAATGTAAGTTTGAAATTTAAAACTAACACAAATTTTTTCCAAGTGCTTTTTAAAACAATTTTTTTTACGATAAACAAAAACAAAATCTACGTCTCGTCAATGTTTACCAGCAATGAATCAGAGGTCGAAGTCGACCGGCTTCGAGTCGGAGCTTAGCCGCCGCCGAACTATATTTAGTTGCTTGAGCCGCCGCCGAAACATTCGGCTTAAATCGACTCAAATTTTTTTAATGTTTTTATTAACTAGACTGTAAGATCAATTATGTTTAAAATACACTATAGTGAAGGGTATATAAGATTCGGCACAGCCGAATATAGCACTCTTACTTGTTTTTTCTTATATTCCCTGACAATATGGCTCGACTTCAACCTTTTAACCGGATTGTCATTATTACCGTGTTGAACATAAAATTCTCCATTGTAGTAAACCTCTGTATATATTGGATATAATTGTGTAGCAGCAACCAGTTCACAAAAACTACCATATGTACCGTTCAATTGTTTTTTTTTTCTTATATTCCCTGACAATATGGCTCGACGTATCCGCGAAACAATTTGCGATTCACATGGAGACTTCAACCTTTTAACCGGATTGTCATTATTACCGTGTTGAATATAAAATTCTCCATTGTAGTAAACCTCTGTATATATTGGATATAATTGTGTAGCAGCAACCAGTTCACAAAAACTACCATATGTACCGTTCAATTGTTTTTTTCTTATATTCCCTGACAATATGGCTCGACGTATCCGCGAAACCATTTGCGATTCACATGGAGACTTCAACCTTTTAACCGGATTGTCATTATTACCGTGTTGAACATGAAATTCTCCATTGTAGTAAACCTCTGTATATATTGGATATAATTGTGTAGCAGCAACCAGTTCACAAAAACTACCATATGTACCCGTTAGTGACATCTCGCTTACGTAATTCGAAATATTGGGATAGTTGTCTCCATCCGGATTGTGTGTCACTATTTTCAATTCTTCCCAATAATATACAACATGTCTAAAGATGAACCCCGCAGATGCCCCAGGGACGGCGCTGTGGCGGCTCAAAGTAGGGTTATAGTTATAGGCATTTTGAATATTAAGTGATACAAAATTTACCATACCTTGGTCCGCCTTTCTTTAATACCGGGCGTAATTTTGAACCAAATGGACTCAATTTTTACTTGTTAGTTATACAACAAAATTTCCAATAATATACGTTTTCCAATTTAAAAATTCAAAAAATTTTAGATTTTTGCCGTTTTCTTCCCAAAAATGTGTCTTAACTCTTTTATTAATAAAATAAAATTTTCTTTAAGAACATATAACAATTTTATAGTTTTCTAAAAGGTATCTTTACGCAGAACGCTTTAGCGTAAAAAACTTGTCCTATTTTTGGAAATGTTGCCACTGAATCCTTCCGAATATGACCTATTTTTTTATCAAAACTTCAACTCAATTTCGTTCTGTTTCGTTTATGATCATGTAGGTAAAAATATAATGTAATGATAATTTCGTTTCATTCACTAATAAGAAATATCAATGACTGAATTACAGGTTATAGTAATATAGTCCTAAATGTTAATAGGTAGACAATTCGTAATTTTTACTTTGGAATACCTGTATCGGAAATGACAAGAATTGGTATATAAGTAAACTTCTCAATGAAGATTACATTAAAGTACGAAGAGTTGTGTTCCGTTTTATGGAGTGTATCTTCAAAAGGGCCAGAAAGAATTAAAGACATTTCAAATTATATAAAAACTACATATAGTAGAAAAGTAGACAAAACAGGCATATCAAAAATTGAAAACTTTTTGATGTAAAAAGTAAGTCTGTGGATGGAAATCAAAATAAATTTCGATTAAAACTTTGTAGTTGGATGGAAACTACTACGGAAATCTCAACTTACAACACATCAACAGGAGCGCCTTGAAAGTCATACGAAGACTTATGTTCAAGGTAAAAAAAGAGGGTCACACAAAAACTTTTTTCAATATCAAATGAGGAAATTGCTGATACATTTACCGAAATGCTGAAAAAGGAAAACCAACCTATGTACATATTGCAACTATTCTTCTTAATGTATCACCAAAACGACTTAAGCGAATTGTGAAAAGTATACCAACATCACAATCAATTTTTACTGAAGAGGAAGCAATAGCGCTTATGTTGGAACTGGATCTGAGTCCAAATAAGTACCAAATATTAAGGAAAGCTCTGCATGAAAAAGGACACAATATATTACCATCATACAAGGCGATCCAGGAAAAAAAAACAAACTATCCTACCATCACCTATTGCTGTTAATGATGTGGAAGCTTGTATTGTACTCGAAAATATAGCATCAAGAATTGTGTCAGACTTTTCAGAAGACCAACTAAGGAAAACTGTGATGTTGTCTTAACGTGTAAGTGGAGATGTGACGGTTTATCAGCACTTCCAGAATACAAACAAGCTTGTGAAAGTCGGACATTAGCAGACTACAAAAGTGTATTTATGTCATCATTAGTGCCATTACGAATTCGTTCATATTCCCTTAATCCATTAACGTGAAGCATCGGAAATTCATTTGAAGATATATGAATCAATACAACTCCGGGTTCAAACATTTTTTGTAGACCCATTGGATTTGAATATATAAAGGAGTCAAAGAAAACAATAAAAGATTTAGCGGAATATTTAAGAGATGAAATAAATGCACTGGAGCCCATTTGCATTAAAATAAAGGAATTCTCTATTAACGTGTTATATCAGCTAAGCTCAACAATGATTGATGGAAAGGTCAGCAATGCCATAACAGAAACTTCTTCCTTCTGGAGATGCTCAATATGTAATGAGAAAAAGTCGCAATTCTCAAATATAAACAAAAGCAGAAGTATTAATGAAGAAGTGCTGTCTTTCGGAATTTCACCACTTCATGCCAGAATACGATTTTTGGATTACTTTTTACACATAGCATACGACCTCAAATATAGAAGTTTGCCAGAGAATCTGACTAAATTAACAAAAAATAATGAAGAAAGAACTGAGAGCTGCGGAAAAAAGCAGAATCCAAGAAGAATTTAAAGTTCAGATGGGATTACACATCGACAAACCACTTCCAAGTTGCGGTAGTACAAATGACGGTAATACGGCGAGTAGGTTTTTTTTCGTGATTTTAAACTTACTTCAAAAATAACTGGAATCGACAAAGAATTGTTTCGAAGAGTTAACACTATTTTAATGGCACTAAATAGTAAACATAAAATTAGATCGATTTGGGGAATATACATCTGAAATTTCTAAATTACTTGTATCTCTGTATCTATGGAGGGAACTAACACCAACAGTACACACATTGTTTACTTCTATCTTCTGATCCTGTTCTTTCAACTATGCGAAAAATATGGATTTGTTATGAAACTATATCATCTCAAAACAAGGAAGATTTAATGGACTTATATTACCTTCTGGATATGTATAACGATATGACAGATTATTTTATAGAAAATAAGTAGTGTTAGGAATTAACTATATAAGTATGTTGTAAGAATTAATTGTATTATGTTTAAGATAAACAGTTCAAATAAAAAAGCTATTATACTAACTAATGATAGTGTATTAAATTGTGTTTTATATTTCGGTGTGCGGGAAAGGTGGTTTGTGTGGGGTGATTTAGGTGTTGTTGTGCGTGGCTCATAATAAAATTATAATTTTTTATTGTATATACAATGTTATAGTCTTTTATAAAATAATTAAGTAAATAATTTTTAAAAATTGTCCAAATATTTTATTTAACACCAAATTTATGTTCTGTCATACTTAATACTAAAATATGAAAAAGATGAAATTAAAGGACACAGGTTTAAATGAACATATTTTTTAACGTAATTGAGATATTGGCTTGAAATTTTTTGTAAAGGGTCGAGAATTTCCATATCTAACTAAAATAGATATTAAGGGATAAATATGGACTAAATTGTTGTAGCTATCTGCGACCCTATTAAATTTCATATTTTTAGAAATTAAACAAATATGTAATATATAACAAAATCTTTATTAATGAACAAAACTCAATGAAATTTTCAACGCTTGTTAAATTTGTCATTTCAAATAAGAAAATGCAAAAAAAAATTGAAAAGGTCAAAGAGCATCCCGCAATTCCCAAAAATAGTTATGAAAATCCCAAAAATGGGATTTTTTACATTTCTGCCCATGGGGTCCACATTTCATTAAGGGCTGTGAAAATACTTTTGGAGTAAATATAAAACATATTGAGGTTTCTAAAACTGCTTTCAGTTTTCTGATCCCAGCTTTGGGATTTAAGAACATGTCGCCCAAAGTTGAAGTTTTGATAAAAAAAAATAGGTCATATTCGGAAGGACACAGTGACAACATTTTCAAAAAATATGTTTCTTACGTCAAAGCGTTCTGCGTAAAGATACCTTTTAGAGAACTATAAAATTGTTATATGTTCTTAAAGAAAATTTCATTTTATTAATAAGACACAGATTAAGACACATTTTTGGGAAGAAAACGGCAAAAATCTAAAATTTTTTGAATTTTTAAATTAAAAAAAGTATATTTTTGGATTTGTAAATTATATTGATCTGAAATTTTTTGCATATTATTGGAAATTTTGTTGTTTAACTAACAAGTCCATTACGCCCGGTATTCAAAAAAAGGCGGACCAAGGTATGGTAAATTTTGTATCACTAAATTTTTAAATGCCTATAACTCGGATATTATAAGAAATAAGTAGTATGTCCAAGCATGTTTTTTCAAGATCTTGTCGAGCGCTTTCAGAAAATATAAAAATCTTTGTATTTGGATGAAAAACAAAAAATGGCAGGAGTTTAAAAATTGGACATGTCGTAGTTACCCTACTTTGAGCCGCCACAGCGCCGTCCCTGGGGCATCTGCGGGGTTCATCTTCAAAACTTAAACTCGCATACTCGAATACTTGTCTACGCTCACTTCAAATTTTATCCCGATCGGACCAGCCGTTTAGAAATGCCAGATTTATTTCCAAAAAAAATTCGATTCTGCCCCACTGTGTACCGTGATTTAACAGACATACAGACTGACGGACAAGACTAGATAATCCTAATATTTAATACTCATAATAATTAAGCTGAAAAATATTTTATACTAATTTAAGATGCTCTTACTTATATGTTTTTAAATGTTTTTTCTTTTAAAGAACGGAAAAGATTTATTTTTGCTTTTGTTAATTATATGGTTATTTGTTTAGTGTAATAAAATGTTGAATAGGGAATTATTTAGAACTCTAATATATTGTATCAAAGTCAAATTTTTTTTTGTGATTTTGTGATAAAATTTCTTATCATACTCAAAAAATTGCAGAGCATTATCGTTTGAAATTGAAAATTGAAAATTTTTTGTAAAGGGTCGAGAATTTCCATATCTAACTAAAAAATTATATTAAGGGATAAATATGGACTAAATTGTTGTAGCTATCTGCGACCCTATTAAATTTCATAGTTTTAGAAATTAAACAAATATGTAATATATGACAAAATCTTTATTTATGAACAAAACTCAATGAAATTTTCAACGCTTGTTAAATTTGTCATTTCAAATAAGAAAATGCAAAAAAAAATTGAAAAGGTCAAAGAGCATCCCGCAATTCCCAAAAATAGGAATGAAAATCCCAAATATGGGATTTTTTACATTTCTGCCCATGGGGTCCACATTTCATTAAGGGCTGGGAAAATACTTTTGGAGTAAATATAAAACATATTGAGGTTTCTAAAACTGCTTTGAGTTTTCTGATCCCAGCTTTTGGATTTAAGAACATGTCGCCCAAAGTTGAAGTTTTGATAAAAAAAATAGGTCATATTCGGAAGGACACAGTGGCAACATTTTCAAAAAATAAGTTTTTTACGTCAAAGCGTTCTGCGTAAAGATACCTTTTAGAGAACTATAAAATTGTTATATGTTCTTAAAGAAAATTTTATTTTATTAATAAAAGAATTAAGACACATTTTTGGGAAGAAAACGGCAAAAATCTAAAATTTTTTGAATTTTTAAATTAAAAAACGTATATTTTTGGATCTGTAAATGATATTGATCTGAAATTTTTTGTATATTATTGGAAATTTTGTTGTCTAAATAACAAGTCCATTTGGTCCAAAATTACGCCCGGTATTCAAAAAAAGGCGGACCAAGGTATGGTAAATTTTGTATCACTAAATTTTTAAATGCCTATAACTCGGATATTATAAGAAATAAGTAGTATGTCCAAGCATGTTTTTTCAAGATCTTGTCGAGCGCTTTCAGAAAATATAAAAATCTTTGTATTTGGATGAAAAACAAAAAATGGCAGGAGTTTAAAAATTGGACATGTCGTAGTTACCCAACTTTGAGCCGCCACAGCGCCGTCCCTGGGGCATCTGCGGGGTTCATCTTCAAAACTTATACTCGAATACTTGTCTACGCTCACTCCAAATTTTATCCCGATCGGACCAGCCGTTTAGAAATGCCAGATTTATTTCCAAAAAAAATTCGATTCTGCCCCACTGTGTACCGTGATTTAACAGACATACAGACTGACGGACATGGCTAGATAATCCTAATATTTAATACTCATAATAATTAAGCTGAAAAAATATTTTATACTAATTTAAGATGCTCTTATATGTTTTTAAATGTTTCTTTCTTTTAAAGAACGGAAAAGATTTATTTTTGCTTTAATTAATTATATGGTTATTTGTTTAGTGTAATAAAATGTTGAATAGGGAATTATTTAAAACTCTAATATATTGTATCAAAGTCAAATTTTTTGTTGTGATTTTGTGATAAAATTTCTTATCATACTCAAAAAATTGCAGAGCATTATCGTTTCAGCATTTAAATGTTGAATAAATAGTATGCTATTCGTGTAAGCCGAATGTTATTAACCCAGCACCAAATACTAAACAAACCTTAGGTTAGGTTAGATTGATAGGAGGATGTATACTACATTAAATCCGACGAAATACACCTAGACCACTATCGGGCCTGTTGTGCGCTCCAATTCATGAAAAAAAATTGTTTTCCATGTTTAGAAACTCAGTTTCCTGGACGTAATTCCTAAGAATCTTCCAATCAGTGTTGATTAAGAATGTTATTTCCCGAATAACATCACTTCCAAGATACTTGGATCTAACTTCGACGAATGCTTGACAGTGGCAGACAAACCTTACCAACATAGAATATATTTCTGTAATTTCAGCCCTCCAGCTGATCTTGTTATTTCTATCATGATTTCAGCAGACAAACCTACGGACATTGCTAGATTGCTATATAATCCAATAAGGACCCAGCATATACACTTTTGTGGGTCAACGGCCGAACTTAATGACAATATCGATATACCCCCATTTTTATGGTGGATATAAATCCAATGTGCATTCATATGTATTGATTTGCCCATTTTCGAAATTTATTTTTATTAAAACTTACTTTTTTAATATTTGCTGCTAATCTTTTATTAAAGGAATTTGAAATCAGATTTTTTTCACAAATTTGCTCAGGTTGAGTAATGAAACCGAAAAATTTACTTGTATAATGACAGCGTATAAGCAGTGTTGTAAACCAACAAAAGTTAAAAGAAATCTAAATGAAACAGGGTTTACTGGATAAACATAATTTAACATTGCAAAGAACTAAAATTTGCTAAATAACAAAAGTAAAATCACACATTCTAATTAAAAATAATGTAAACAAAAGAAAATTTATAGAAAATGGCTGATATTTTAAGAATTATTTAAAAAAAAATGTTCACAAAATAAAAAAAAATAAAATGCCAATTGAAATGAAGTTTTTCATTTCACTTACACATACATAAGTCGAGTTTTCTAATCTCTTTAAATTTAAAAAAAAAGTGTTGTATATCTTTTATAAACCTATGATAAATTGTTATGAATAAGGATTTGATACTATATAATGTGTATAAAAGAGAGAAAATTAATTTAACTTAAAAAACAAAATTTTTATAAATTTGGTAACAATTAGATTGTAGGTTTTTGCCTCTACTATAGTGTTACATAAATACTTTTATTTATAATTTATTTGGAATTCACCATTTGTTGAGTAAGGTGAAAAATATATTTAAAAACGGATTGTTTAAAATAAATATTTTTCTTTACGAATGAGTTCGTATGTAGTTGAAGTGGTTAGAAGCTCAAACTGAAATTAGATAACTTGGGTTCGAATATTATAGTTGTAAGGGCATTTTTATTGAAACATTTTTAAAAATTATTAGTGGATAGATACAGTTTATAATTTTTTACTGTTTACCACTGATGATTAAAATAAATTTTTAGATACTTGGGAAACTAATTTATTTTTGACGCTCAAACGTCAATAAAAAATATATTTTTTTTTTTAAAAAAGTACCAATTTTAGTCACTTTTTTTACCCTTCATTGCTCGAATTTTAAAAAAGTATCGAAAGGATTTCTAAAACCCTTTAATTTAAATAGGATTTATTGAAATTTTTATTTGCGTGGTTATTTCTTTAAAAGATGTGGGCGGTAAAAGAATGTTCTAATGGGTAAGTTTTTACCCTGTTAACTCTCTATAGTGTCGAATTTCGAAAAAGTACCAGACACCTATCAATTATTTTTTATATAAAAAATTATATATTTCGAATTTTATTTATATCTTTGTTTCTTTAGGAGATATTAACAATACCAATTTTACCCTTTACCTATTTCATCCCCTAAACGTTCGAGTTTCCAAAATTCCCTTAGTGGATCTATGCAATACCAAAGGAATCTATAACCAAAAAATCTACCTACCAAATTTGATGATGATCGGTACATAATTGAACCAACCACCTATATAAGTTCCATTTCTGAAAATGAATTTATAACTTTAAAGTTTCTGAAAATAAATTCTTGACTTTAAAGTTAAAAATTAAAATTTTAAAAAAATGTTTGTTGTGGCAACACTGACAATGGCATAAAAAATACAAAAATAATTATTTACTTGTTTGAAAGCATTCACCAAAGCATGTTGAAGTCGCTTTAATTCAGAAATTACAATTTATTACAAATATGTGGCATGCATATGTATAAATGTGTGTGAAAAAATGTAAAAGAAAAATTGAATTGACTATATGCATTTTTGTCAACTTATAATTGTACTAATAGTATTTTATTTTCAAGTAGCACTTTATTCTTGTTTTGTTAAAATAAAAAAAAACAAATTCTATTAAATCACTCATAAGTTCTCTCGCAACATTCCGAAACAGATAATACATTATACCAATTTGTTTTTCACTCTCAACTTTATTGTCTGTGTTACTTTTGTATAAGTTTGCTTTTGTACAAGGTCCCCTTCAGAAAATGACTACAACGCTCATTAATGGCTTAAAAATACGAGTGTAGCGATGAAATTCAACACAAATAAGTTTAATAAGAACCAAATTCTGTCTACTAAATTTTATGAGGATCGACCTATAATGGACCCTACGCTACTATATAAGAGTCCCTTCAGAAAAATACGTTATCTTATAACTGGCCTAAAAATACGAGTATATAGTGAAATTTGACAGAAGTAAGTTTCATTCGAGTCAAACGAGATTTGATGGTGGGTATATAAGATTCGGCATAGCCGAACTCTTACTTGTTTATCTTCGGTCGAAATACCAACAGCATTCATAAAATAAACGAGAGACTTGTAAGTAATTTTTAACGCACTCATACAGATGTCCATTAAATAAACTTATAACTACCTCAAAACAAATCTAATATTGTAATTATGGTATGTCCGTCCGTCTGTATGTTTGTTGAAATAAATTTTCTGGAGACCACTGTTATCTTCGGGATCCAAATCTTCCACAATTCTGTCAGACAGGCATGGAAATTTTGAAAAAAAAAAAACATTTTTATTGATAAAATAAATAAATTAATTTCTTATTAATTTTAAAGTTTATGGGAACGTCACGAAAGTGAACTGACAAATCCCAATCACTTTTTCTATATTTACTCAAAATGGGCTTCCGTTAAATGTAAAACTTTTGTTGGCCGTAAGGATTTTGTTTCATTTTTTTGTTGCATATCAAAACAAAACTTGGACACAACCTGCCTCTTTTAAAAAATTAATCAATTAGAATAAAGTTTTACCTCACGGGCAAAGATATGTACTGAACTAAATGAAATTACAGATGATAATGTCCTGTTTTTCCAATAAAATGGAAAGGTTAGGTTGATAGGAGGATGTATACTACATCAAATCCGAAGAAATACACCTAGGCCACAATGCGTTGTGGTGCTCTCCTTAAAAAAAGGAAACTGAATGAATAATTTTTCAGTATTCAGAAACTCAGTTTCCTGAGCGTAATTCCTAAGAATCTTCCAATCAATGTTAGACAGGAATGTTATCTCCGGAATAACATAATTTCCAAGATACTGTTGGGATCTAGTTTTTAACTTGTTCATAAATAATCGTTATGTTTTCAATTTTAAATTTAAATTCAAATATTAAGTAACTTTTGAATTGTTTTTGTCTTCTTACAATTTTGAATATTTGAACATTTTAAATAAGCAATTTTTTTATTCAAATTTTAGTTTAAATATTTTTAAGGTTTTTCACTCAGTTGGCTTTGACTTTGTCATTTTGAAATTTAAATATTTTTCTTTATTTTTAATCATGTTAGCTTTGATTTATTTTTATACCCTTCACCTTCGTGAAAAGGGTATATATAAGTTTGTCATTCCGTTTGTAATTTCTATAATATAATTTTCCGACCCTATAAAGTATATATATTCTGGATCCTTATAGATAGCGGAGTCGATTAAGCCATGTCCGTCTGTCTGTCTGTCTGTCTGTCTGTTGAAATCAGTTTTAGAGGTCCCCAGATATCGGCGAGATCCGAATCTTCAATAATTTAGTTAGACATGCTTTCGAGAAAATTTAAAATCAGCAAAATCGGTCTATAAATAACGGAGATATGAGCAAAAATCCGAGACAACCTCTAAAAATTTCATCGAAAAAGCCACATTTTTTTCATGCTTTGTTAAAAAAGCAACAACAACACTGTGAATTGATTTTGTTCTATCTCCTGATATCGCCCTAATCTCCTTCTGGCTGTCGGTAAATATATTAAGCGCTGTGGGCGCCATATTTATTCTATTTATTGCGTGGTCCACTATCTTATTGTTCACCAGATCTTCCACCTTACTCTGTTGCTCTATTGGAATTTTGACTGTCAAATTACCGGCATCGTAAACTGCATAGAAGAGATCGTCCAGGTGTCTTCTTCTGACAACTTTGGCGTAAGATGGCGGCTCTTTTCCACTGTCTAGTCTCTCTTTCCTCGGTTTTCGGGTCTTCTTTTGAGAAACCCTTACATTTGAGGTTGATTTCGCCGACCTGGTCGTCTTCGGAAAACATTTCTTGGCGTTGTCACCCTTACTCTCAGGATTCTGACTTGAGGTTCCGTTGAGTGAAGTATGGCCTGGCTTCGACTGTGTATTAGAAGACGTAGAGCTCTTTTTCTTCTAGCTTTATTTTGAATTGTCAACTCTTCGGGAGACCTGATCCTCTTTGCTTCAGGCCTTGTGCTCCATATAGTCTTTTCTTAGTAACAGCTAGTTTAGCTACACTGAAAATAATCCATGCTTAATATATACGAAACTTGTCGTATATTTTACGAAATGTTTTGTGGTTTCGCACCAAGAAATTCTTTCGTAATATGTACGAAATTGTACGAAATATTTTAGTATACTGCAAAATAATTGTATATAGTTTTAGAAAAAAAATTGTTTATTTTACGATTTTTGTTTTAAATTACATAAATATGTTAGTTCGAATTAAAAAAACTAATTGTTCTATGTTTAGAATACACTTCAAAGATTTAATTATTTACTTTATTTAAACCTCTTAAATTCTTCACTTCACTTCAAAGATTTAATTATTTACTTTATTTAAAACTCTTAAATTTTAAGACATTTTAAAATATTTTCATAATAATATTTATTATTTGTATTTTAAACATTAAACATTTTCATTCAGTATGTGTGAATTTCATATTTCAAATTAGATAACAATTTTCAAAATATTATTTCAATGAAGATTAGGTCGATTATATTCATACCCATATACTTTTAATTTAAAGTAAATTAAAAATTGTATTATCGAAGCAAATTTCTAAATCTTATGAAATAAGGCAGTTAATTTTCTGTAAATTTTAAATTATATTTAATTTAATTCGCTTAAAATTACGAAAATAACAAAAAAGTTCGTAACAAAATAATTTTATTCTGTAAAATCAAAAATAATTCCTGTATATTAATAAATAGTGTTGTTACGAAAAAAAACTTAGTTACTTTCGTAAAATATTACATGCCTTTGTTAGGTATCAACAAAATAATACTTGTTTTAAAATTACTTTAAATTATTTAGTTTTATATCCAAGTTGTCAATGATAATTTTATTTTTCATAGAATAAAATTTTTCAATAAAATCAGGAAGCACTAAGTAAGGTGGAATCGTTAAGGCAGCTGATTTTTATTTGTTTATTTAAAAAGTGCTTGGGTTATGTCAAAAATAATATATTTATTTTTATTCTAACATAAAAATTAAATTTGCGTTTTCTAACGAAAAAGTTTCAAACTAAAAATTATGAACGAAAATGCTGATAAAAGAGTTCCAAATGAAGAAATTCAGAACCAGCAATAAGACGTTGTCCTGCTTTGAATACAATTTAAATGTAACGACGGTTTTATAGGTAATATTGTGAAAAACGCAAAAAAAAATTCTTTTCAATATTTATTATTTTTCAATTTTAGAAATTTCATTTTGACAAAACCCTCAAAACAACAAAAAAATATTGTGTTTGTTGTTGTTGTTGCCCAAACGCTCTCACCTTACTTATTACATCATGAATAAAATATTACTACTTTTCTGACTTTTGTATACAACACAAGTTTTGTACGCTTTACTTATAATTGGATATAGTTCCAATAGGTTATAGACCCAGCTCTTTTGTGTTAAAAAAGGATATTTAAGAATGAAAACTAAAGCATTGTTTCAGCTCCTCAACAATTCGAACTATTTTACATGGAAGTTCAAGATGCAAATGCATCTTTTACAGCTGGATTTATGGGAGGGAAAAGCCAACTCCAATAAAACAAAATGAGGTATACCAAAGGAAGAATCGAAAAGCCTGTTCCACAATTTCTATGTACGTGGAGAATTCGCAGATTCACTTAATACGAACGCACAGTGGGGCAGAATGGAAATTTTTTTGGAAATAAATCTGGCATTTCTAAACGGCTGACCCGATCGGGATAAAATTTGGCGTAAGCGTAGCCAAGGAGTATTCGAGTTTAAATTTTGAAGATGAACCCCGCAGATGCCCCAGGGACGGAGCTGTGGCGGCTCAAAGTAGGGTACCTACGACATGTAAAATTTTTAAACTCGTGCCATTTTTTTGTTTTTCACGCTCGACGAGATCTTGAAATAACATGCTTGGACATACTACTTATCTCTTATAATATCCGAGTTATAGGCATTTAAAAATTTAGTGATACAAAATTTACCATACCTTGGTCCGCCTTTTTTTGAATACCGGGCGTAATTTTTGACCAAATGGACTCAATTTTTTCCTGTTAGTTAGACAACAAAATTTCCAATAATATACAAAAAATTTCAGATCAATATCAAAATATACGTTTTTTAATTTAAAAATTTACAAAATTTTAGATTTTTGCCGTTTTTTTGCCCAAAATGTGTCTTAACTCTTTTATTAATAAAATAAAAGTTTCTTTAAGAACATATAACAATTTTATAATTTTCTAAAAGGTATCTTTACGTAGAACGCTTTGGCGTAAAAAACTTGTCCTATTTTTTGAAAATGTTGCCACTGCGTCCTTCCGAATATGACCTATTTTTTATCAAAACTTCAACTTTGGGCGAAATGTTCTGAAATCCCATGGCTGGGATCAGAAAACTGAAAGCAGTTTTGGAAACCTCAATATGTTTTCTATTTACTCCAAAAGTATTTTCCCAGCCCTGAAAGAAATGTGGACTCTATGGGCAAAAATGTAAAAAATCCCATTTTTGGGATTTTCATTCCTATTTTTGGGAATTGCGGGATGCCCTTTGAATTTTTCAATTTTTTTTTGCATTTTCTTATTTGAAATGACAAATTTAACAAGCGTTGAAGATTTCATTGAGTTTTGTTCATAAATAAAGATTTTGTCATATATTACATATTTGTTAAATTTCTAAAACTATGATTTATATCAAAATTTTAATAGGGTCGCAGATAGCTACAACAATTTAGTCCATATTTATCCCTTAATATCTTTTTTAGTTAGATATGGAAATTCTCGACCCTTTACAAAAGCCAATATCTCTATTACATTCAAAAATATGTTCATTTAAACCTGTGTCCTTTAATTTCATCTTTTTCATATTTTAGTATTAAGTATGACAGAACATACATTTGATGTTGAATAAAATATTTGGACAATTATTAAAAATTATCTAGTTAATTATTTTATTAAGGACTATAACATTGTATATACAATAAAAAAAATTATTATGAGCCACGCACAACAACACCTAAATCACCTCACACAAACCACCTTTCCCGCCCACCGAAATATAAAACACAATTTAATACAATATCATCAGTTAGTATAATAGCTTTTTTTATTTGAACTGTTTATCTTAAACATAATACAATTAATTCTTACAACCTACTTATATAGTTAATTCCTTAACACTACTTATTTTCTATAAAATAATCTGTCATACGGTATACATATCCAGAAGGTAATATAAGTCCTTTAAATCTTCCTCGTTTTGAGATGATAGAGTTTCATAACAAATCCATCTTTTTCGCATAGTTGAAAGAACAGGATCAGAAGATAGAAGTAAACTATTAAAAATATCTTCATTCTGTGATTGCCTGGAGCATTTTCTTGAGCTGAAAAGTTGAACATGCTTAAAATCTCGATTCCTCGCTTCCTGGGCTTCTTCTGTTAACTCTCCAAGTGGAAGAATATTCGATTCAATTATTATTTGACCATGACACAATACTTTGTGTACTGTTGGTGTTAGTTCCCTCCATGGATACAGAGATACAAGTAATTTAGAAATTTCAGATGTATATTCCCCAAATCGATTTCCATTAATTTTATGTTTACTATTCAGTGCCATTAAAATAGTGTTAACTCTTCGAAGCAACTCCTTGTCGATTCCAGTTATTTTTGAAGTAATTTCAAAATCACGAAAAAACCTTCTCGCCGTATTACCGTCATTTGTACTACCGCAACTTGGAAGTGGTTTGTCGATGTTTAATCCCATCTGAACTTTAAATTCTTCTTGGATTCTGCTTTTTTCCGCAGCTCTCAGTTCTTTTAATTCTTCATTATTTTTTGTTGATTTAGTAAGATTCTCTGGCACACTTCTATATTTGCTATGTGTAAAAAGTAATCCAAAAATCGTATTCTGGCATGAAGTGGTGAAATTCCGAAAGACAGGACTTCTTCATTAATACTTCTGCTTTGGTTTATATTTGAGAATTGCGACTTTTTCTCATTACATATTGAGCATCTCCAGAAGGAAGAAGTTTCTGTTATGGCATTGCTGACCTTTCCATCAATCATTGTTAAGCTTAGCTGATATGATACGTTAATAGAGAATTCCTTTATTTTTATGCAAATGGGCTCCAGTACATTTATTTCATCTTTTAAATATTCCACTAAATCTTTTGTTGTTTTCTTTGACTCCTTTATATATTCAAATCCAATGGATCTACAAAAATTTTTTGAACCCGGAGCTGTATTGATCCATATATCCTCAAATGAATTTCCGATGCTTGAAGATGATGGATTAAGGGAATATGAACGAATTCGTAATGGCACTAATGATGACATAAATACACTTTTGTAGTCTGCTAATGTCCGACTTCCACAAGCTTGTTTGTATCTGGAAGTGCTGATAAACCGTCACATCCCCACTTACACATTAAGACAACATCACAGTTATGAATTTTCCTTAGTTGGTGTCATGAAAAGTCTGACACAATTCTTGATGCTGTCTTTTCGAGCAAAGATGATATATCAATACAAGCTTCCACATCATTAACAGCAATAGGTGATGGTAGGATAGTTTGTTTTTTTTCCTGGGTCGCCTTGTATGATGGTAATATATTGTGTCCTTTTTCATGCAGAGCTTTGCTTAATATTTGGTACTTATTTCGACTGAGACCCAGTTCCAACATAAGCGCTATTGCTTCCTCTTTAGTCAAATTTGATTGTGATGTTGGAGTTGGTATACTTTCCACAATTCGCTTAAGTCGTTTTGGTGATGCATTAGGAAGAATAGTTGCAATATGTACGTCATCCATAGGTTGGTTTTCCTTTTTCAGCATTTCGTTAAATGTATCAGCAATTTCCTCATTTGAGATTGAAAAAAGTTTTTGTGTGACCCTCTTTTTTTGACCTTGAACATAAGTCTTCGTATGACTTGCAAGGCGCTCCTGCTGATGTGTTGTAATTGAGATTTTCGTAGTAGTATTCCATCCAACTACAAAATTTAATCGAAATTTCTTTTGAATTCCATCCACAGACTACTTTTTACATCAAAAAGTTTTCAATTTTTGATATGCCTGTTTTGTCTACTTATCTACTATATGTAGTTTTTTATATAATTTGAAATGTCTTTAATTCTTTCTGGCCCTTTTGAAGATACACTCCATAAAACGGAACACAACTCTTCGTACTTTTATGTAATCTTCATTGTATATTTATTAAATATGGTACTTAAAATCTGAGAAGTTTACTTATATACCAATTCTTGTCATTTCCGATACAGGTATTCCAAAGTAAAAAATTACGAACTGTCTACCTATTAACATTTAGGACTATATTACTATAACCTGTAATTCAGTCACTGATATTTCTTATTAGTGAATGAATCGAAATTACCATTACCTGTATATTTTTACCTACATGATCATAAACGAAACAGAACGAAATGATCTGTCGAAAAAATTTAGGTAACAAATAGTTATAAATTTCTGAAAATTTAAGCATAATAGGACCTTTCAATTATAAGGATAATCAAACAAATAGAAAATAGTTAAATATAAGATATAAACATGTTCTGTCATATTTAATACTAAAATATGAAAAATATGAAATTAAATGATACAAGTTTAAATGAACATATTTTTGAATGTAATTGAGATATTGGCTTGACATTTTTTGTAAAGGGTCGAGAATTTCCATATCTAACTAAAAAAAGATATTAAGGGATAAATATGGACTAAATTGTTGTAGCTATCTGCGACCCTATTAAAATTTTGATATAAATCATAGTTTTAGAAATTTAACAAATATGTAATATATAACAAAATCTTTATTTATGAACAAAACTCAATGAAATCTTCAACGCTTGTTAAATTTGTCATCTCAAATAAGAAAATGCAAAAAAAAAATTGAAAAGGTCAAAGGGCATCCCGCAATTCCCAAAAATAGGAATGAAAATCCCAAAAATGGGATTTTTTACATTTTTGCCCATAGAGTCCACATTTCTTTCAGGGCTGGGAAAATACTTTTGGAGTAAATAGAAAACATATTGAGGTTTCCAAAACTGCTTTCAGTTTTCTGATCCCAGCTTTGGGATTTTAGAACATGTCGCCCAAAGTTGAAGTTTTGATAAAAAAAATAGGTCATATTCGGAAGGACGCAGTGGCAACATTTTCAAAAAATAGGACAAGTTTTTTACGCCAAAGCGTTCTACGTAAAGATACCTTTTAGAAAACTATAAAATTGTTATATGTTCTTAAAGAAAATTTTATTTTATTAATAAAAAAGTTAAGACACATTTTGGGCAAAAAAAAACGGCAAAAATATAAAATTTTTTGAATTTTTAAATTAAAAAACGTATATTTTTGGATCTGTAAATGATATTGATCTGAAATTTTTTGTATATTATTGAAAATTTTGTTGTCTAACTAACAAGACAAAATTACGCCCGGTATTCAAAAAAAGGTGGACCAAGGTATGGTAAATTTTGTATCACTAAATTTTTAAATGCCTATAACTCGGATATTATAAGAGATAAGTAGTATTTCCAATGTTATTTCAAGATCTCGTCGAGCGCTTTCAGAAAATATAAAAATCTGTGTATTTGGGTGAAAAATCAAATGGGCACGAGTTTAAAAATTTTACATGTCGTAGGTACCCTACTTTGAGCCGCCACAGCTCCGTCCCTGGGACATCTGCGGGGTTCATCTTCAAAACTTAAACTCCTTGGCTACGCTCACGCCAAATTTTATCCTGATCGGATTAGCCGTTTAGAAACGCCAGATTTATTTCCAAAAAATTTCCATTCTGCCCCACTGTGGAACGTAAGACGATGACATCAAAATTACGTTTACTTCGAGAATTATATGATAAACGTATGTCTAAAGAAGATAATATGCAACAACACTTGGATTGCTTAAAAATAATGCGTAGCCAGTTGTTGGATCGAGTAACTTGGTAACTTCAATTGAGGGTCAGCCAGAAGATTCAATTTCGTTGGAATACGTAAAGGAGAAGTTGCTGGATGAATCAGAAAGGCGTGGTGAGGGTAATGGCAACGAAAGTGAGATTGTAAACGCTTTGAATGGTCAAAAATTTAAGAAGAAGAAATCTGAGAAATGTTTCCATTGCAACAAGATGAGTCATATCAGGAAAGATTGTTATAAATGGAAGAAACAGAATGCTGCAGTGTCAGAAAGTGATCAAGTTGAAGAAATTTGTTTGCAAGTAGCCAATGGCCTAGGATGGGTATTCGTCAATTTTTTAAAAATCTGGAAAAATCGTCTAGCAAGGTTATATAGCTGATGGTATATCTTTAGATGCAGTCGGCGTTGGTAATGGTTATATTAATGGTAAATATAATAAATTATTTCTTCAAAATGTACTTTATGTTCCCGAACTCAACGGAAGTCTTTTATCTGTCAAAGAAATGGCTAAGAGAGGTTTAAGTATCAATTTTAAAAATTCAAAAATTTATATTCAAAAAAAGGATGAAGTTGTCTCTGACGGAATTTTGAAAGAAAATTTGTATATTTTGTGTGAAGCAATAAATAATGAAGCATGTGTGTCTGAAGTTTGTTTTGGTTGTGTCCATCTTTGGCATCGACGTTTATGCATCGTAACCTAATAGATATAAAGAAAATAGAACAGTTGTGTCGCGGCATAAGCATAGAAAATTGTAAAGAGAGCGATTTTGTGATACTTGTGCCAAGTCGAAAATGACAAGAACTCCTTTTCCAAAAGAGAGTTTGAATCGATCTCAAGAATTGCTATATATAGTACATTCCGATGTGTGTGGACCTTTTCAGGTAAGAAATACTTTGCTTCTTATATCGCTGATTATTCGAGATACACTAAAATATATGTAATAAGGGGAATGAATGAGGTATTTTCTATGCTGGTCAAGAACTTCTTTGGTTACTACAATTATTGAAGGAAATGAATATTTCTATTACAAAACCCATTCCAATGCATGAAGACAATCAAAGCTGTATTAAAATTATCACATCATCAAAATTCAGTGCAAGAACAAAGCATATGGACGTCAATTTTCACCATATCAAAAACCTGCAGAAAGTGGAATTATTGACCTCAAATATTGTCCTTCAAAGAAACAATTAGCTGATTTTCTTACCAAACCTTTACCATTGCCAACATTTAAAGCATTAATTGACAGAATATTATGTTGAGAGGGGTGTTAGATGTCAGCAAAATAATACTTGTTTTAAAATTACTTTGAATTATTTAATTTTATATCAAGTTGTCAATGATAATTTTATTATTCATAGAAGAAAATTTTTCAATAAAATATTATTACTTTTCTGACTTTTGTACACAACATAAGTTTTGTGCGCTTGACTTATAATTGGATATAGTTCCAATAGCCTTAACGAAATTGTTTTTGTGAAATAAAACAAAGTTTCTTAATATATACGAAAAAAGATATTAGGACAGGTTTTCGTACTTTTGTAAAATTAGAGAAGGGGTTGATTAAATAATATTTCGTATTATATACAAAATTTTCGTATATATTATGAAAAAAAGTAGTTAAGAATTTGTTTTCGTAAATTTAAGCATGGATTATTTTCAGTGTAATCTATCACCTGTTTCACCATTTGTCATTCCGTTTGTACCACATCGAAATATTCGTCTAAGACCCATAAAAGTATATATATTCTGGGTCCTTATTAGATTCTAAGACAATCTAGCCATGTCCGTCCGTCTGTTGAAAACACGATGGGGTCCAAATGGAAGTAGCTATGGAGCTGAAATTTTGCATAGATACTTAGATGCAGTTTGTTTGGTATTTCGCCCTTAACCACCTAACAGAAGCATCAATAGCGGTGAACATGTTTTATGGGAACATAAATCTCTTTGTAGAATTTTATAAGGATCGGTCCATAATTGACCTTAACCCCATATAAAGTCCCCCTAAAAAATTACTTTATCGCCCATAACTGGCTAAGAAAATCATGCATAGCAGTGAAATTCGGCACAAACATGTTTGATGGGAACATAAATCACTTCGTAGAATTTTATAAAGATCGGTCCGTAATTGACACTACCCCCCATATAAAGTCCCCTTCAGAAAATGACTTTATCGCTCATAACTGGCCAAGAGAAGCATCAATAGCGCTGAAATTCAGCATAAATATGTTTTATGGGCACGTAAATCTTTTTATGGATTTTATAAGGATTGGTCCATAATTGACCCTACCCCCCATATAATGTCCCCTTCAGAAAATGACTTTATCATAAATTTTTTTGTGGAATTTTGGAAGGATCGGTCCATAATTGACCTTACCCCCCATATAAAGTTCCCCTCAAAATGACTTTATCGCCCAAATCATCAATAGCAGTGAAATTCGGCACAAACATGTTTTATGGGAACATAAATCACTTCGTAGAATTGTTTAAAAGATCGGAACATAATTGACCCTACACCCCATATAAAGTCCCCTTTAGATAATGAATATAAACAATGACATAAACTAGTTTCGTGCGAGCCAATAGCTCCCTATCAAATTTTATAAGGATCGATCCTTATTGAAAGTGGGCCACGTTTTGAAATAGCCCTCATAAAAGGCACCATTAGAAAAACACTCTATCGCTCAATAGCGGCGAAATTCGACACAAATATGTTTAATGAGAACTTAAATCTCTTTGCGAGATTTTATAAGGATGGGCCAAAACTGACCATGCCCCCCATAAAAATTCTCATATCTGACCTTAAGAAACATATATATAGCAAAAAAAATGCGACATAAAAAGTTTTATAGGAACTAAACCCCTTTTTCGTAAACTTTATAAAGATGGGTCCATAATTGACCCTACCCCCATATAAGGTCCCCTTCAGAAAAAGACTTTAAGGCTTATCACTAATTCAAAAATGTGAGTCACCAGTAAAATTCTACATAAACAGGTTTTGTGCGAGCCAAAAGCTCTTTAAAGCTCATTACTTGCTTAAAACTGCGAGTACAGCGATAAAAATTCGACATAAACAATTTTCGTATTAGCTAAAATATCCCACTATATTTTATGAGGATCAGTCTGTAATTGACCCTACCCCCTATAAGGTCTCTTTCAGAAAATTACTTTAACGCTCATTACTGACTCAAAATTACGATTACAGCAGTGAACTCTTTATCAAATATAATGGAAATCGGTCTATAACTGACTCCATATAATTTATGTACAAAAGCTTATAAAAATCGGTCTATTATTGACCAAACTTACGGTAGTTTTATAGGAACTGAAATTTTTCAACTTAATTTGATGAGGATCGGTCGATAACTATCAAACCCCCATATTTGGTTTTATACAGAAAATTACTTTAAACCTCATGACTGAATAAATGAATGAATGATTTGATGGTGGGTATATAAGATTCGGCATGGCCGAATATAACACTCTTACTTGTTATTTTCAGCTTTTATGTCCTAACAAAAGGACTTCAAAAGTTAAGGGCTTACAATTTCAAACAAATATTTGAAATATTTATATGTGTTGTATGATATTAATATTAGTATCAAATTAAAGAAGGTAAATGTATCTATATTATATTTTAAAATCACTCGAATAAAAAATTAGATTTAAAAAACGTCTCGTTTTCGTCTTTTACTACTTTTTTGTAACAAATTTTCTTTAAGCTTCCATTTCTTTTTTAATACTGATGAATATAAATAAAAAATATTATTTTAAAGCAGAGGTTCTCAGCTTCATTGAACGTAAATGGTCCACAGTTACCAGTACACGAAGATTTTTTTCATGTTTGAAAATGACTGTTGTCCGATGTTACAGAAAATTACACAAAAAACTGAATTTTTGAAAATTAGTAAAAAGTACTAAAAATGAGCAGGGGCAAAATCGGTTCATAAATAACTGAGATATGAGCAGAAATCCGAGAAAACCTCTGACAATTTCATTAAAATGGAGATTTTTCGTTCTACAAAGGAATTATCTATAATAAAATATCAACCGAACACAATAGAAAACTTATTCTGTGTCTCTCCTAGATGTCATTCGGTAGAGACACGCCTCGCAACCCACCCTACCTTTGATCTTAAGGGCGCTTCAATAATAAAGTAAAATCCCTGATTTAGTTACTATCACTTCCCAATATTAGTAACACTGGTTTGAGTTGAAATAAGAAAATTTACTTTCCTTAATTGAATATAGAAACTAATATCTACTTTAATAAATCCTATTATGAATTTGAAAATTATAGGAGTTATATATTTTAACTATTAAATCTTTTGTTTAGCCCTTAGTGGGTTAATTAATCTTATTATTTTTATTATTCCTCTTCCTTATTCTCTTAATACGTATGTACATATGTTTGCAATATATGTATTTAGTATTTACTCACTAATGTTTACCATTATTATTTCTCTTATACATTGTTTGGAAATTGTCTCATCAGTTTTAACAACAACAAAATAACTTTAACAACCGTAAGCATCCACTCTACACAATGTTAGCACACATTTGTAGATGGTGCATTACAACAACGAATTAAGTAATATTAATGTCGTTATTGCATATTAAAATACAAATTATTCAAGGTTAACTTCTTTATTGCAACTTAGAATAGAGAATGTAGATCAAATGAAGAAAACATGTATACAGATTTTTTTTAGTAAATTTTTAGCTGCTGATGAGACAAGTAACAAATATTCATTGTAAATAAAGGAAAAGCAAACAATAAAGAACTTTGTATTAATTTTAAATTGAATAAAGGTCTATTTTTTTGGATTGAACCAAGGGATTTGAAAACGATCAAATCTACACATAAGGTCCTTCGAACCGGATCCCGGATTTAAAATAAAGGTTTTGAATAGATAAAAATTATAACAAAATGTCTCAATAATACTCCTAACAATACTAATAAAAGTTTACTAGAGCAAACTCCATCTGAATTTGATATAACAATAAATAAGTTTCGTGTAAAAATTTTGCAACGGAATCGACTTATAAAACGTGTTACAGATATCAGTTGCCAATGTTTTGAAGAGATGTCATACACAGAACTTGAGGTTAAATTAGAACTGCTCGAACAAAAGTACAAACAATTTGAGACTATACAATCAGAATTAGAAAACATTGATGAGTCACAAATCGAGGAAGATTTTCGAGACAAATTTGAGGATATATTTTGCGCAGCTAAAGCAAAAATCATTAACAAATGGTCGCTACACAAAACTACAACTAACCCCTTGTCGAGTACTCAAATTAATCAACACGAACCTTCATCATCGAGAGCTAAGGTGAGTCTTCCTAGACTTGAGCTACCATCGTTTAATGGACAACTTAATCAGTGGCTCAATTTCTTCAACATGTTTTCGGTAATGGTTGATAAAAATGATGAATTATCAAATGTTGAAAAATTTCAATATTTAAAGTCATGTTTGACCGGCGATGCGTCTCAACTAGTTCAATCATTAGAAGTTACAGCAAACAATTACTGCAAGGCTTTAGATCTGCTTATATCACGATATGACAATAAACGTTACATATTTAATTCTCATATTCAAGAAATATTTAAAATTCAAAGAATGTCAAATCCAAACGTAATACAATTACGAAACTTCGTTGACTGTATTAATGGAAATCTTCGAGCTTTACAATCATTTGCATCAAAAAATCAGATTTCAGAAGGCATAATACTACAATTAATTGTCTTAAAGTTAGATATAGAAGTTGCAACAAAATGGGAAGAAGAAGTTTCTAACAATGCTAAGCAAAATAGTACAGACTCATTTTATTTACCAACATGGGGTGAGTTATCAAATTTTCTTGAACGAAGATGTCAATCCTTCGATATTATCGCAACCAATACAACATCCAGATTATCTCAATTCATACCTAGAAAACAAACTTCATTCGTCGTTTCTGGTGACCAATATTGTAATCTTTGTGAAGGTTCGGATTATCATAACCCCTTCAAATGTTCATTTTTTACGAATATGGATCCTATTTCTCGTTATGAATTAGTAAAACGAAAGGGTTTATGTTTAAATTGTTTA